>NC_088395.1:42107500-42407500 GCF_037993035.2 Macaca fascicularis | reverse complement strand
TATTCAGGTCATCTTGGTGAGTTTTGGTAGTTTGTACATTTTGAGGAATTGCTTTCTTTCACCTAAGTTGTTGAATTTATGAGTATACAGTTGTTCACAATGTGATGGTTAATTTTATGTGTCATACAACTTGACTGAGCCATGAGATGCTCAGATAGTTGATTAAATATTATTTTGGGTGTGTCTGTGAGGGTATTATCTAAAGAAGTTAGCATCTGGATTGGAGGCCTAAGTAAAGTAGATGGCCTTCCCCAGTGTGGATGTGCCTCATCTAATCAGGTGAGGACCTGAATAGAACAAAAAAGTGGAGGAAGATTGGATTCATGGTCCCTCTGCCTGACTACTTGCTCTGGGATATTGATCTCCTGCCCTCAGCGCTCCTGATTCTCAGGCCTTCAGACTTAGGCTGCACCAGATCATTGGGCCTCTAGTTCTCAGGCCTTAGAACTACACCACCAAATTTCTGGGGTCTTCAGCTTGTAAATGGCAGATCAGGGGACTTCTCAGCCTCTACAACTGCATGAGCCAATACCTTTTAATAAACCCCTTTCTCTCTCTCCTTCTCTCTCCCTCCCCTACACACACACACACACACACACACACACACACACACACAATATTTATGTGTTTAAAATATTGGTTCTTTTTTTCTGGAAGACTCTAATACACACAGTATTTCTTTATTATCCTTTTAATGTAGTACTATCAATTTTTGAGAGTACAGTGTTGAAGTTTCCAACTATAATTATGCATTTACTTACGCATTTCTCTTCAGCTTTATCAGATTTTGCATCACATATTTTGAAGCTCTGTTGTTTTGCACATGCACATTTAGAATTGTTATGTCTTAGTGGATTGATTTTTTTCATGATTATGTAATGCCCCTATCTGTCCCTGGTAATTTCCTTTGCTCTGAAGTGGACTTTGACCAGTGTTAATATAGCCACTCCTGCTTTTCAAAAAAATATTAATGTTTACGTGGTATATGTTTTTCTATTCTTTTAACTTTCAACCTGCATATGCTATTATATTTAAACTGAGTTTCTTGCAGGAAGTATATAGGTGGATTATATCTTTTGTTCACTCAGTCTCTTGACTGGTACATTTACACCATTTTACAAGTAAGGTTATTATTGATATGTTAGGGCTTAAGCATGCCATTTTATTACTTGTTTTCTGTTTCCTTTATTTCTTATTCCTGTGTTTATCTTTTCTTGCCTTCCTATGGGTTACTTAAACACATTTTCGGATTCCATCTTGATTTACATATAGTGTTTTTGAGCCAAACTGCTTTGCTCACTGTCCCTTGAACATGCTAGGTTCAAGTCAAGGGTCTATGTGCCTTGGCCCACTTGATTGTCCTCATGGATCTGTCCTCCATGCTTTCTCCAATCTTCTCAAGTCAATTCATTCTTCAAGTCCTTTCAATCCACTGCAGGTCATAGCCATTATCCATTGCCTATGCAAGCAATTTTGTATTTAAAGTGCCTTGTAATTTTTAAGAAATATACTGTGAAATTCATCCATCTAACTCTTGTACTACCTTAACAAACTATGGAACTTACATAATGAGGTTACACATTGGTTTTCTATACATTTTCATTTTTCAACAAGTATCTCCTGAGAATCTAAAGTGTGCAGAGAGTAAATTACACCAAGTGTTGGGCACAGTAAGGCAAACAGGGCACAGTCCCTGTCTAAATGGAGTTCATAGTCTAGCAGGGGTACAGATACCCTCATAGGCAATTGCAATGCAGTGTGACACATGTCATAATAAGGAAAGCACAGAGTGCTGTGAGCAGTAACCTAGGCTAAGATGGTGAAGAAAGACTTCCCAAAGGGAGTGATAACAAAGCTATGACCCAATAAACAGTAGGGGATAGCTAATGAATCAGGCAGCAGGCACAGAAGCATATTCCAGCTGAGGGCACACAGAGGTGAGGCAGAGGAGAATGCAGGAGTAAAACAAGCTGGAGTTGAGAGAGCAGGGGAAGAAGATTGGCAATGACAGGAGGAAGGAAAGCCAAGGCGAGATTAACTAAGTCATGCTAAGGGGAGGTATAGATTAGATGTAGGGTGATCATATATTTTATTGTCCACATCTGGACACTTTTGTGTGCATGGCTGTATATGGTAAGAACACTTAACCTAAATCACTCTCTTAACAAATTTAAGTGTACAATACAGTACTATTAACTATAGGCACAATGTTTCACACCAGATCTCTAGAACTTATTTGCCTTGCAAAACTGAATTTTCATATCCATTGAACAGCAACTTCACATTTGCCCTTCCTCCTGAGTACTGACAACTACCCTTATATTGTTTGCTTCTATGAGTTTAACTATTTTAGACTCCTCCTATAAATGAAATCATACAATATTTAGTCCTTCTGTGACTACTTCACTTATCATAATATCCTCAAGTTTCATACATGTTGTCATATATGGAAGGATTTCCTTTTTCTTGAGGCTGAATAATATTTCATTGCATGTATAAAACACTTTCTTTAACCACTTACATGTCAATGAACATTTAGGTTGTTTCTACATGTACTATAATGAATATGACAGTGCAGATATCTCTTCAAGATCCTGATTTCAGTTCTTTCAGATAAACACCCAGCAGTGGGATTGCTGGATCGTATGGTAGTGCTATTTTATATTTTTTTATGAACCTCCATACCATTTTCCATAGTGGTTGCATCATTTTGCATTCCCATCAACAGTGTGCAATTTCTCCATATCCTGGGCAACACTTACTATCTTTTGTTGTTTTGATAACAGCCATTCTAACAGGTGTGAATTGATATCTCATTGTGGTTTTGACTTACATTTCCCTGATAGACACTGGGACCCAAGTTCTAATGGCTCCTCCTGTTTCCTCCTTCTGAATTGAGTTTATCCAATTGGATGAATTTGAAATATACAAACTCCATATTAAGGTGGAGAGGCCTTTCTCTGGTTAGTTTACCACATGGAAGCAAGAACAGGAAGGAGAAGGTGCTGCTTCATAGGCAGACAGGTGGAGGGCATTGCTTGGGTGAGAAAGAGAAAGCCCCATGCTGAACAATGACCTTTACCCCAATACCATCCCTCAGATAAATTCAATACTCTTTGTGGGGCATTGAAGTCAGGAGCAGAGAGGAATCAAAAACTGTTAAGTCTCCTCCACTAAACTTCATGGAGAGGGTAGCAGTGTTGGCATTCACCAGCATTTCCCTGAGGGGAGAAAGGCCAGCAGAAGTTCCCATCTCATGAACTGAGGAAAGAATGCAAAGAGAGAGAGAAAATGCTCTCTCTTTAAAAATAAATAATTTAGGGGCCTGCTGTGGAATGTCTGGGTGAAAGAAAATGGCAGCATGAACTGACAGGGAATAGGGATTAAAGAGAGAGGTAGATGAATTTGAGAGATATTCAGAGATAGAATCAACAGTCCCTGCTGAATAATTGCATGTGAGGAATGAAAAAGAGGCAAGAAATAAAGGATTATGTTCAGGTTTCTAACCTGACCAACTGGGTGGATGGTTGTAGTATATGCTGTTGGTGCCCTACTCGTGTCTTCTTGACTTTACCCCCTTGGAAAATGCCACACACATTTCCAGCTCCCAGCCACTGCATTCCTTCACCTGAGGTCTTTCTCTGGCCGCTGAAGCACATTTTGCGCATCCCTGCTGGAGGCCAGCAGTGCTGAGAAGTAACACCCATGGAAAGCAGTCCTCAACAAATGATAGATAGGAGCTAATGTATAAATATCTCAGCTTTAGTCTATGTTCTATAGTGTTCACAGAATTTTCTCAGTAGGAATAATGTTGGTTTCCCATAGTGGTTTCTGGTGTGATTGTTTACACTTTATTGACCATTTTCCCTTCCCAACCTCACTTCCCTACGCCCTCACAATGCTTCCTGGGATCATCTCTAAAATATAATACACTCAAATCTTTGTCTCAAATTCTACTTTTGGGGAAACTTAAGAAAACATAACATCATTAATCAAAGCAGAAAACACAGGTAGAGGAGGAGAATTGAGGCCAGTAGGAAAAAATAATGAATTTGATCTGGAACACGATGAATTTTATGTGCCAGCTGGTGCTTTCCGTAGAGAGTTAGATATATGTATCTAAAGCACAGGTGAAAGAAACAGGCTGGAGATATGGATTCAGATGTCTTTGTCATATAGAGTTTAACTGAAGCCTCAGAAAAGAAGGAGATCGTCCAAGAAGAGTGAATAGAGCAGTGGTTCTTAACTTGTTTGGAGTGAAGGACTGCTTTGAGGATCCAAAGAAAGCTTAAAACCCCCTTTTCAAAGGGAAAAACAATGTTCAAGTGCAAACAACCAATATTTCATACACAATTTTAGAAGTTCATTCAACTATCTTATGGCCATCTATGAACTCCATAAAAGAAACTGATATCAAGTGAGGAGGAAAGCCAGAAGAATGTGATGTCACCGAACCAATGCCAAAAGTTTTCAAGAGGGTAACACTGATCCATACTATCAAATGTGACTAAGAAAATAAGCAAGGATTGAAAAATTCCCATTGGATTTAGTGAGGTAAGACATTTAAGGAGTTGTGCTTAAGAAAAGGATCCTGTGTTCTTTTAGATTTTTCTTCTTCTTAGCCTTTGCCTGTGTTCCAGACTGTTCCATGCCCCCACACCAGTCTGTGATGGAAGAACCACTTCTTTGTATCAGAGCCAGCACACTTGGAGAATTTTCACACCTTATTTTCCTAATCTCTCAAAGATGACACTTTGGTTTGGACACGGACTATCCTCGAGCTCTAGGTTTCTAATTGGCTATTGCACAGATTTTTTCAATGCTGGAACTTCCAATTTTTGCCCTACAAAGTCACCACTTGTCATTACCTCCATGACTCATCTAACTTTTCAAATTCAGCATATGCCAGCCTATAGACAAACTTCAAATGATTGTAACTGTTCTAAGTAATTGCCCCAAATTTCTCTCTTTTTTCTCAACCCATTTTCTTTCACCCACATTCCTGGTTTCTAGATTCCCGGCTTTGTACTTCGTACCTACTTTGCACCTCTAGCTCCTTTGGTTTGGCAAACTTTTGGGTGCCTTCAGTTGGTTTCTTGGTCTTTAGCCTCATGCTTAACTTTAAGACTAGTTTGCCTCTCTTATCTCAACGGCCTGGGGTGGGAAAACCCTTGCTCCACCCTGTTTAGAGGGACACCTGGTGGTTCATGGAGTTCAACTACTCGCTTGCTGTCTCTCTCTTCCACACACCTTCTGTGACCTACATTAGCATATGCTGCAGAGAGAGGTGCAGGCTTGGTTGTATTTCTCTGGTTTGGAGCAGAAAGGGAACAGCTTCCAGGCTGTATAAGTTCTGGACTTCCTCCCTCTCAACCTGCCATTACCTATATAACTTCCCCGTTGGACAAACAGCACATCATGTATATCACAGAGAGAATAACAGATCCAAGTAACTTCCTTCTTCCTCCTCCCCCAACCTTCTGCATCCAACCCATCCAAGTGACAACAGTCCAGAGCTTTGTTCTTTAGGTATTTGAGTTTCAAGCCTGCTCTATGGGGGCTACATTTGCATTGAATGTAAATATTCATTAGTGTATTTAATTCCCACCCTGAATATCTCTCTGTTTCATTATTGTCTGTTTAGTGGGCTGAAACCAAGTCTGACTTTTTCTGTATATCTTCTCAGTCCAGCATCACATATAAATGGACACTTAATAAGTGATTTTGGTCATGATGGCATAATTAAATCTTTTTCTATTGGAAATTACACATGACTTGACTCCAGGGCCGGTTTAGTCTAATTGTGTTTGTGTTCATTTTCTTGCTTTTTCCTTTATCTTGCCTAATCCTGTCTCAGCAAAGTGGGCTTTAAATTCCAAGGAGACGCACATGGGATTTCAGTCCCAATCCCCTTTTGTTGGTTGACCAAGGGCAAGGAATTAAAAACACGTATATGCTTGATCCGCCTGGAGTGGGGATTGAGTGATCCAGCCTTTAACATATTCATACCACTAATGCTGTCATTCCTGGGGAGAGTTGAAGGAAGGGCTGCCATTATTTCTACTTAAGAGGCCTCTACTTGTTTCCACAGCCAGTACCTAGAGAATGTCTTTTCTTTAAGGAAAGCTTTTATTTTTTGGAAAGACTCCAGCTTTTTGCTATTACCAAAAAGCCCAATCCAGCTTTGTGAGGCAATGCCTGCTGCGTCTGGAAGAGAAAGCAGTCCTACTTGTTAGTCTTACCTGGAGGCTGATAAAGAGGGCAAGGGGACTCTACCCTTAACACCAAATTTACATGTTTCCTGGGGAAACATTAGGTCACATCATAGTCACTCAAACTCACAGACATACATAGCTACCAGGAAAAACAGTGATTTTTAAAAGGGTGACCCCAGGCTAACAGGCTTCTCTCTAATGTTAAAGATAAAAGTTGTTAATTATTCAATTTCCTCATTTTCCAAGGTCTACTTCTGCACTGTATAAGACAGTAGCCGCTAGCCACATGTGGCTATTTAAATTTAAATGCAAATTAATTAAAATGACATAAAATTCAAGTTCCATTTTCCCAGTCAAACTAGCCACATTTCAAGTGTTCAAAAACATGTGGCCAGTGGCTACGTATTGGACAGCACAGATGTAGAACATTCCCTTCATCATAGAACGTTCTTCTGAACAATGCTGGTCTGCCTTAAAGCACAGTGAAATAAACCTGTTCACTGTTGACTGAAAGTTGGTGTTCTTGTACCCTGCCTAGTGCCTCAGAATATAAATTATGTTAGGTGGTCACCTGACAAGGTGCTGCAGGCATAGAGAAGCTCTGGGACAATCCATTGTATCCTAGAAAACTCTGGCAAGAAACCAGCTCTGAATGAACCACTTCTACATAAGTCTTTTGTTGATGATCAATTCAAATGTCATAGAGTGGTGAAACTTACAGCTTCTGAAGATGCCTTCAACCAAGCATGAGGTTGGTAGGAGTGAGGGTATTTGTAAAGTCACATATCTCTGCCATTCAGTCCTGTACCTTGCCTTTGTTGTTTCTTTATACCTTTCTAAGATAATAGTTTATATTGTATACTCCACATGTTTAAATAATGTGATGAATAGTTCAACAGAAATCTAGAGAGAGAATGTGTTTTGAGCTCACAACTAATGGATCTGTGACAGGAATAGGGAGGGCAAAATTTGGCTTTGACCTAATTGTTTACCACTGTCCCATGATAAATTAGTTCCTCAAGCTTGAATTCCCTTTGAAATACAAATATACTACCTGTGAAGAGAAATACAATGAATGTACAGCACCCAATAACACATCAGTGTAGCTTAATTCATCAGATGCCCTCACAGAGGAGCAAGGACCAGAGGGAATTATGCAGTGAAGAAATAAAGCCTGATGATGAAGTGACAGAGAAAGGTCTGTGCTCTTTATTAGTAACTCTTCTAAAAGCAGACGTGTGGTTCTATCCTTTCTTTTCTGCCTTTTGGTTCCCTTAACTTAAATAACAGCTGCAGTGTAAAAGCACAAATTATTCTTAAAGACTCTGAACTAATAGCCTCCTTTTTATCCACTTTTATCCCCTCAACTGCCCTTTTTCAGCTTCCTCTCCACTAGGTTCTGCCCACTGGAGTTGGCAAGGAGTACAGTCAGCTCCTGTTCTCAGGCTGGCCCCTCTCCAATGCCAGCCTTTATGCCTAGTGTTAGACGCGGCTTCTTAAGAATACTTAGTCATCTCTAATTTCCTTCACCAGGCTTTCATTTCCTGGCGTCTTTCCTTTACTCCTCCCTGTACAGCAGGTGGGGTCCTCATTAAAAAAAGACATGTGCTCCTTAAATAATGATTCCAGAAATCAAATTATTTTCTGTGAAATCAGCAAGCTCTGTTAGCCAGGGTTCTCCATTACACAGAATCTGTCGCATCAAAATGTCTATTATTCTCCCTGCAGGAAACACCACCACGGCCATTACTTTATACTGTTACCCAGAAGGAGAAAGGTTCTTCTCTAAAGGGAACATGATGAACTAAGCTATACTAATGTGCTGTTGGTGTTGGATACTTAATGTGTTTCTCCACACATTCCACATTCTTTGGATAAAAGGGAACATGATAGAAGAGATCCTTCATGTGGAGCGGACAGAATCTGTTTCCTGCACGTTGGCAAGCATTTGATCAGAGGCTCAAACCCAGTCTTTCTTCCTGAGCTTCTTCCCTGCCTGGGAGAACCCTGGGACAACGCTTTCTTCTAACCGAGAGGCAAGAAAATGAAAGGCCAGTCCACAGTGACTGAATTGACTGGCAACCAAGACCCCGTATGTCCCTGTAGAGCAAGACTTGTTTTGTTTTGTTTTGTTTTGTTTTGTTTTGTTTTGTTTTGTTTTGTTTGAGACAGAGTCTCACTCACTCTATTGCCCAGGCTGGAGTGCTGTGGCACGATCTCAACTCACTGCAATCTCTGCCTCCTGGGTTCAAGTGATTCTCTTGCTTCAGCCTCCCGAGTAGCTGGGATTACAGGTGTACACCACCACATCCTGTAAATTTTTTTGTGTTTTTGGTAGAGATGGGGTTTCACCATATTGGCCAGGCTGATCTTAAACTCCTGGCCCCAAGTGATCCACCCGTCTCAGCCTCCCAAAGTGCTGGGATTACAGGTGTGAGTCACCGCAACCAGCCTAGAGCAAGATTTTTAGTGCAGTTTATCCCAGATGCTATTAGCACTTCTTTCCCCTGTTTTCTGAGGCGAAAGAAGTGTTCCCACTGCTCATTTCTCCTCAGCAGCACCCCTGTTTCCATACTAGGTAAATAACACGGTAACAGAGGGAACAATGGTTTGAGTCAGTGTGCCCAAAGCAAAATAGCTTTCCTTTACGCTGCTTTAGTAACGCTTTTTGAGCTTCAGCTACAGATGAGCAGCATGGCTCACTATATCCTATAAACTACTCAATAGAGACACAATCACTGATGCTAATAAAATCACTATTTGAAAGAAAGCATAAGGGATTTTAGGTAATGCACCCATACACATAGAATGCAGCTGTTACACTGTAATAAATAACTTGGAGGCTGGGTGGCCTGTCACTATAAACACAAAGAAAGAATTTTGTAATGGTCAGTACCTGCCTGGAAAATAATTTTTTTTCCAGCCCCAATTCTATTACTTTTGATCTTTTTGCTTTTATTTTTGAAATCTAACAAAGAGCTTTATTTATTAAGTTATCAAACCGATATTTAAGGTTACTGAAACCACCATTAAGGCCTTGGATAACTTAAACCACATTGTACCTCTCTTTGCTGCCCAGCAGAGCCCTCTGCCCCATACCTGGCCCAATTTTTACAATTAATACAAATCAGAAGCATCCTTAATTTTCCCATTACGGATGACAGAGGCATCATGCTCATGGCTGGATTCATAGTCATATTTCTCCATTTTCAATAAAACAATGAAACGTTTTCCCCACACTGTACATAACAAAATAAGTACTTCTTCACCTATGTTTCTTCTTTATAACAGAGGACCCTGAATGTCACACAGAAAATTAAGCAGGAAGATGGTAACTGGAAACAAATTGTGCTTCACCTTGTTGCCCTCTTCACACTAGTCAGTATGTCTGCCTTCCCCTATAGACTGGATCTTAGCTTGGGTTCCTCAGAAGACCTCACGATGCCCTCAGGATTGGAGTGCAAGTCATTTATATGGGACCTCCATAGGGGTGTGGGGAAGGGAGATAGGAACAGAGAAGGAAGCCAGTTATCAAGGTCCATTATCAAGATAGCTATCACTGTGGGCCAGTGGAACTTAATCCAGTATTGGACCTCCAGAGCCAGCATAGAGGATGATAAAGGTGATATATTTATATACTAACTCATGTCAGTCACGGTTGAGGGCTGCCCCGAAGGAACGTGAATTTCCCAGCACTCCCGGGGTACAGGCAACTGGGCTCCGACAGCCAGAAAAAGCTCCCGAGTCCCGGTGGGATGTAAAGTTCCCTCTCTATTCCTCTTATTCCCCTCCAACCCCTTGGTCACAGAATGCGGGTGCCAACAATTGTAAGAGGGGCCTGTGTGCATTGATGTAGGACAGGCAAGGTTCAGGGGCAAGACACGGATGGTTTCTACTACTAACTGCAAGCTCCCTTGCTCTCCTCAGTGCACTGCATGGCGCTAGTAGGCACTCAATAAGCATTTGTTATCTGGCTGACTGCATCCTGTATTATCACATCCACTCTAGTACAACTAGCATTTTTTTCCCTCTGTTAAAAGGTCATGCATTCTACCATCCAGTTCTCGATTCTCAAAACCTATGTTAAAAAAAAAAAAAATTCCTAATGGGGTCTGGTTTTGGGGGAAACGATGCTAGAACCTTTCATTTGAACACCACTTACTGCCACCATTTCCCATTAATTACAGATAAGGTCTCTGAGATTTTCTTTGTTTTACTTTACCATAAGTGTTATCAAATGTTACCATAAATGTTACCAGAGAACAACTACCTACACTACCATCAAGACTGAAACAGTGGTAGGAACAATAACAGTGTCTTGCCTTCTTCCTCAGGCCCTTGCCAACAAGCAGCCCTGGTGAGAGAAATGCTTTTCAATTGCTTAAAAATTTTAAGTCCCAGATGGATCAAGTTAATATGAAGGTGAAGTGAGATATAAGCTTTCACCAGCTCCATGTTTAATCCACAGCCCCAGATGACACTGGGCATAGTGAAATACTGTGGTCAGGTACAAAGAAGGCCTCTCCTTCATGATTGCCAAACAGAAGCCTAGTGACCAGTGTTTACCCCACTGTCCTCAAGCCATCGTTGCCATTTGATACCAGCTGCTGTGACTATCACCTCTGCCAGAATACTGACCTCTTTGCCCTAGGACCTACTGTGTCTTTTGGGTAATCCTTCTCCTCAAAAGTGCCTGTTTTAGCTAATCCTTAGCACCTGTAGAAAACAACACACGAAGGTCAATTCCCTGTGGCTCTGGCTCACATTCCCTTCTGTTACAAGGAAATGTAGTATTAAAAACATTAAACAGAAGAGACAGGTAAAGCAAGGCTGGGAAAGTGGAGATATGGTTTACAGGAAGAGAGAGAAAGAGAAAATTGCCTTTTTATGTATTGGAGGGCACATATACACACGCGCGCACACACACACACTTATGCAGACACTTACGTTCTCAGAACTCTTCCACAGTGGAAGGATGACATCATTTCACAGGCAATAAATAGGCCACTTCAATTCTGTTGCCATAAGAAGTCAAACTGCAGAATCTCTTTTACCTGATATTTAATTGGTCAAGACAATGTTTTAAGAAATCCTTAAGTCTATCATATATGAGCAACTGACATTCAAACAATGACACTCAAAGAATCAGGTGGTGTACACTCTGATATGGCAGCCAGAAGCCCTTTCAGAAGGAAGGAAGGACAATTTTCTCAGCTGTTGGGAGTGCTAGTAAAAGGTGGCCCTCAGCTGTCAGCCCTTTTTGGGAACTGCCTCTGATAAAATAAAATACCTCACCCAAGGTCAAGCTTCCTTCCAGGAGTAACCTGCATCAAATGTTCAATCAGTGCACAGATATAAGGGCTGGACAACCTTGCTCCAATTCATGACAACTCTCAGGGGCCATCCAAGGCTCAGAGCTCCTCATAAGATAAGCCGAGGTATCAATACAGGCTGTATCACCTGTTCACTCCTGCTTCCTTCTCCTTCATTTCACTGGTGTTGATCTCAAGACCTCTCCCTCATAAACTTCCTGTGTGTTAATTTATAACTCACGATCTGCTCTGTGGGGAACCAATCTGTAACAGGTATTTAAATTCTCCTAAGCCATCAAAGAGTAGATTATATGCAATGAGAATGTCCATGTTCTGCCTATTTTCTTGTATTGTGCTGCTTTGGCAATTGCCAATCAATATATGATCTACAAATAAGAATATTTGATTAATTAAAGGCCCCTACTTCTCAACCACGTTGGCATAACAAGCATGACTGAGATGAAGTCAGGTGGGGGTAGAAATAGGTAATAAAATTAAATCACACTTTCCCCCTGCCACACACACTTTTCCTTTTCCATATTAACACAGATAATAATAACAATGGCAAATAAGATATATTAAGAGATTACTATGTGCCAGGCATTGTTCTCAACACTTTGTATTATCATTTAAATTTCAGAGCAACCCTATGAAATAAATACTATTCTTGCCTCCAGTATACAGATGAGAAAACTGAGGCATAGAGAAGTCACATAACTCTAATAAATAATGCAGCCTGGATTTGTACCTAGGCAGCTGTATTTGAGAACCCAAGATCTTATTGATTACAGTAGTGTTGCCTCTCTAATAAAAATTACTGTTTAATGAATGCCTAATCATTTCTGGTGTAGCTGAAATTAATGATTGTTGATAGAGAACTTCATCTCACTTAGAAAATGTCAGGTGGGCTGAAGACCACGACAAGCCACAATTGGCCTCTGTGACTATTAAATCCTGCTGAAGAAATGACCTTGGTAGTACATGTTTGTTTTGTTTTGTTTTGTTTTTTGTTTTTTCAGCATCTGGGCCCTAATTGCCCACCACAAACAACTGTGTCTGAGCCTGGCCAGTTGTCTTACCATTCCCCATATCTGTAGTCAGGAACTTTCACCATTAATTCATCACCCCCAATCCTACAACTTCCCCTTTCACTCCCAGAAATGGCCTTGCCTCCATTTCACAGCAAAAATGGAGACCAACAATTAAGAACCATCTCACTGCCCCTGCCCCACCTATGTCTTGTCTTTGAACACTTGTCTCTATCTTTTCCTTTCCTACTTCATAGGAGAAGATGGCCTTTCTTCTGTTCCAGGCCTAATCCCATCACATGTTTGAATCCTATCTCCATCACCATCCTATTCAAGAATTTATTCTGTCAACATAATACAGCCACTACTCAAAAACATTACTAACTTTGGTATATAATCTAGTTCATATATAATTCTAGTTCATGGTGGGGGACACCATCAAGTTAATTTTTAAAACAACTATATTTTCTTACTGTTTTATAAACTTTTTCACATATAAATATTCTTTTAAACATTATATGTAGTAGTCACATAGTTGTGGTGGATATAACCTTCATTCCACCCTCCCTCTCCTGTACTTTGCTGAAGTTGGCAACTAGATAGCTAAAAACTACATTTCCCAGGCTCCCTTGCAGCTAGACTCCTAAGTATGATCAAGTCTCCTTTAATTAGATGAGATTTGAAAGGTGAAAGTGAGGGACAGACTTTGCTTCAAAGCCCCCTGCTGTTTGGGCTGGCAAGCTCAGGATGAAGGCATTTTGTTTTTTTCTCCAGCATCTTTAGCAGAAAGCTCAGGGTTTGGTCACAAATAGAAGAGTCAGGACAGCCTTCAAGGTACAGGGACGAAGGGAACTATAACATTTAGGGTGGAAAAAAAAATCTTCTTGAGAAAGCTTCATTTGAGCAGAGACCCAAATGAAGTAAGTAAGACATGCAAAGATCTTGAGGAAACATTTCAGGCAGAAGGAACAGCAAGTGCAAAACCCTGAGGTGAGAATCAATGTGGCTTGAGCAGAACTAGGGATGGGGAGAGCTGAGCCCAGAGAGATAGGCTTGTAAACCAGTAAAAAGCATTTGGATTTATCCAAGGTAAGTTGGGAAGCCATTGGAAGGTTCCTCCATATGCAGGGGCATGAAAACTGCATGAAATGACTGGTATGCATAGGTATGTTGAATTAGACAAGTACATAGCTGAGGATGAGAATTTATGTAACCAAAAATGGAGAAGCAGGAGGCTGGATGAGTAGCAGAGTCAGGAACAGTTAATTATTCACATAGAAGACACTAAATGTTACTGAAAGGGCAGTCCAGAAATCCATTGTCCAGAGGCCAAGATCAGGTTGTTCCTCTCCTTTCAATAAATACTTACGGAGCGCCTATTATATGCCATCTATTCATTTGTTCAGTCAACACATACTCTTTGATGATTACTAGTTTTCTATTTGCTGAGAAAACAAAAACTACAAAGATGAGTTAGACACAAACTTACCTTTGAGGAGTTTAGTCATCTGCAGGGAAGACACTACCTTCCAAGAGCAGTGATAATAAGTTGCACTATAAAGGTAGTTAACATTGCCAAATAAAACGTCGGACACCCAGTTAGATTTTAATTTCAGGTAAACAATAAATATGTTTTTAGTATATGTATGTCCTAAATATTGCATGTCATAGTTAGTCCATGGGATATACTTACACTAATTAAGTATCCATTGTTTATTTGAAGTCAGATTTAACTGAGTATTCTGTACTTTCATTTTCTAAATCTGGCAACCATAAGTAGCAGGTACAATGGTCTTCAAACTGGTACTTATCTTGGGGACCCATGAAGACATTCCATGAGCTATGTGGACACAGCTGGATTTTTAAGGAGAACAATGTTCAAGTCCTCAATTTTTCCAAATGTGATCTGCTCGGGAACATGCCTGTGATGCAAGTTATCTCCCTCTCCCACCTCCCCTTTCATGGTTGCCTCTCCCTGCTTTATAGAATAAAGAAGTATCTCTCTCTCTTCCTTCCTACTTTCCTGAATCTTACACTAGTGCATTACCCTGGGGTGTGAAAATCTCCAAACGCCAAATAAAGGTACAATTCAAAATAAGTGGGATTGGTGTTAAGAAAGCAAAAAACTCTCAAGACGGGGTCACAAAACTTTTGCAACTTAAGTGGTTCCAGCTTTTATCAGATTATTGAGTTGTCAGCTGATAGATCATTTAAGATTACATTTGGAAAGAGATTTCCATGTGATTTTTTGGTATATAACTTGCAAGGAGTTTAAACAACTGAGTAAAACCGATAAAGCAAACCCCTTCCTTTCATCTTCTTATTTATGGCTCACATCTTTTTAAAAAATAGGGATAAAATCACACTACGCTCTGTTTTATTTTAGCAATAAAAATATTCATCCACAGATACATGAAATATTTTTTTAAAGATCCCCATTTTTTATTAAGAAACACATTTTCAATAAAATTTTACTTTTTACACTTAATGATTATCAAAATTTGTAATATATTTATACTATTGTAATCAGCTTGGAACAGCTAGTTTTTGTAACAGTAACTCAATCCAGAAGACATTTTTAAGCACTTGGAGCCTTATAGTCACAGGAAATGTAAATAATAATAATGTCTATATATATGTCTATATATAATGTCTATACTATATATAATATATGTCTATATATAATGCCTATAATAATGTCTCTCTCTATATATATAGTTGTAGAAAAGTATAATACAATGATGAATAAAATTCTTTCATACATAAAAATACATTATGTTAGAATAAAATTCCGCAAGGGAAGCAGAATGAAAAAGGAGTACAATGAAATAAATCAAGGATTTAAAATGTCTGTCTGTTACAGAAGAGCTTGTTCATGTATTTTTTAATGGTGATAGCTGGTATCAAATCACTATGATATTTAGATTCCCTTAGATTTATTCAAAAGGGTGATGTAAGAGTTGTATTTTTTCAATATCAATGTTTATAATGTACCACAAATTACATACTTTCAGCTATTTAAGTTTTAGATGAAACATGTTACATATCAGCTTAAAAATGTTCTAGAGGTCATGTAGTTTTCATTAAAATTAGTTTAGAGGTCTGGGATGGGGACATGGATGGGTACCTCAGCCACATGGAGCTAATACTCAGCCTACTTCATTTCCCAATGAAATAAATGGGAATAAATGCCCTGGTAGCATCTCTCAGGAGAGTATCTGAAAATGTTTCTGTTTTCAGGGACTCTGGTAGAGGCTAAAGGTCTGGTTTAGAGTCAGCAGACAAGGCACAGGGATGGATGATCAGCATTGCTCCAGGTAGGAAGGTGAATGCAGTCAGATCCCGTAGGAATCAGTACTAAAGTCCGGCTCATGTTCTGCTCAACAAGTATTGTGCTCTGATGCAGGGCTACTTTCACTTACAGAAAAGAGCATCTTTCTATTTTGGACAAAGGCCCCAAATGAGCTAGTACATACCATGGTCAGGTCCCTGCATGTGAGAGGTGAAATGAATGGGAAATCTCCAACCATGCAGATAATTTGGCTGAATTCCTGAAGACATTGATTTAGCATGGCTCTACGGACAAAAGAAACCAGCAAAATACTTGAAGGCCTCTGAAGAGGTATGTAAAATAAATCAGAAATTATTTCTATCTTTGTACCAAATGCAATGTGGGCACACCTGAGACACTATGTAGAGCTGTGGTCACAACACTCAAGAAGTATTTAAAGGATAATGAAGAGGTCCTAGGGAATAAAATGCTCTAGGTGATGTGGTGAAACAGGATCCTGAATGAGCAATTCCTCAGAAAAGACGAAGGTTGACAGACAATTCTTAGGTTGGTCAATTTTAGCCATATCAATGGAAGGAAAAAAATCTATTGGCTATTCAGAACTGGCAAGAATTTGGATATTGAATATAACAGCAAGACATAAACGTGTGGTAGTGTCTCAGCCCTCTGGCAAATAGGTAGCCTCTAAGCCTTCTCCCAAATATATGATTCTCACCTATATCTAAGGCAGAATACGGAGTACAATTTTTTTGTATTTGGGTTGTACACATTTAAACTTGTATAGTTTATAACAGTTCCAAACAAGTTAAGATAAGATCCGACTGCTCAAGGATCCCACAGTAGTGCTCCTGAGGCTGTGTTTCTCAACATTTTGGTAAATCAGCTGTAAGCGTTTTTGTTCTTGTGGCTTTCTATGTGCCGCTTAAGACTCAGCCATGAATCAAGCAGTCACCAGTCTAGGCAAGCCAGCAACAGGATTGCTGTGAATCCCACTGGAACTGCCTCTTTCCCTACAATGACTGAGGCTTTCCTACTGGGTTACTGAGCCAAACCACCAAACCTGGAAGCTGTAAGGAAAAATGCTGAGAGGATTTTTCGTTTGTTTGTTTGTTTGTTTTCTAAAACCCTTGGAACAGCCTCAGGAGCACTGCTGTGAGATTCTTGAATAATGTTCATCTCTTCTCCCATCCCAGCAATGCGAGGCAGCCCTCCTTGCTCTCCAGCCAGTGGTGTGCAGAAGCTGGCTTACATTGCCTTGCCAGAATTGATTGTTACATTTTCAGGAATTTTTGCTAGCTGGTTAACACCATGTTGGCAGCTTGAAATTGACCATGGTGGAAGTATTTACACCATGGAAACTGGCAAATGTTACAAATCATTCGGGATCCTTTTTTTTTTTTTTTTTTTTTTTTTTGAGAACCAATTGTTACACATTTATTAGCACAGTGTAGACCCACCTTAGAAAAGACTACCATGCACTCTACAGCAGGGCTGAGGGCTCTAGTACACCAAAGGTAATGACCTATAGAGGCTGCAGACACTCTATGAACAGCTGAGCAATGATAGAGACTTAGAGACTGTGATGGTCAGAGGGGCAGAGTGGCAGCCAAGGCACCCACCAAATAGAGCTGCAGTCAGACAAAAAGATGACCTGTTCCCCTTCTAGTAAGTCCCTGAAATTCCTGTTGGCAGAGAGGAAAGTGAATATTTTGTAGAGTCTGGGGGCCTTAAATCAAACGGGGGCAGGATAAAATGAAACCTAGGCTCGTATTATTAAATGGAACACAAGGTGTTAAAACGTCTAAAACTTAGAAATAAAGTCCTTTCAATGTCATATTACAACTAGCTCACCAAGAATTGTTTAATTATCTACAGGAATGTACCTTTGTTTGACTTTGCTATTTACTATTAAATTATTGGCTGAGATTATGTGAAGTTACATGTTGACTTGTAGATCTTTTCCAGTAATGATGCAAATAATTTCTATACAGTTGAAAAAAAATTTTCAAAGGTGATGGATTTTTATTGTCCTGTAGGATATAAATCAGTATTGTATCTAATAGCAATTTATTGTAATATTCTTTTTAAATGTCTGTAAATACTCAGGCCCTCAAAACACTTTTTCAACCAGTTTTACCATGTTACAGATTTCTTCATTAATGAGTTAATAAATCTTGAGCATGTGCTGACACTATGTGCATACGAGAGTCATGCTTCTAACTTTTTGAAAATTATACGTTGACAGTGTAACCAGTCTTTGATGAAGTAAAAAGAGTTCATCTCAGTTGACCCCAGGGATAAATATAATTTGGAGCCTTGTCATGGAAAGCTTCAATGGGTATAGTCTGACAAATTGATATAATTTCTGCTCTTTGTAATCTACATTGGGGGCCCAGTTCCACAAGGAATACAGAAGACATTGCTTGGGCTTTGTGGGATTATAGAGTAGCCATAAATCACTCGTCCTGTAGACAGAATATCTCTCACCAAACACAGGTATTGATGTCTTTAGTGTCATAAGGCTTAAATCTGTAGCAGGAAAAAGATTCATGTGTATTTGACTTATGGAAGCTATCATCTAGTTTGTGTCTGGAAATACCTTAAATGATGGTGTCTCACGCAACCTCTAAAACCAATCACTCTTTACAAACACATTTGCTTGACTAGAGAAGCCCTGAGAAAAATCCTCATCCTGTTTTGCTTTTTTTTTTTTTTTTTCTTATTGTAACCAACACTTCCCCAGCAGCCATTCTAAGTGCACTGTCTAGAACTCTGCTGTAATGTTTGCGAGGCTCAGCCATGGCAGACAGCAGAAAAGCAAAGCTGGTGACAACAGAACATTGCTGTCTCCATCCTGCCACTCTTTTCTACAGGCTGGTGATGAAGACAAGGACGGATGGTTTTCACTGCAAGCTGCTAAAGCCTACTTCACATACCTGAGTGTTTAACTCTTCTGTTCAGTGTTTTCCTTCTTCGTGGACAGCCCCGAAAAGTGGTAAACAGTGACAGAATCTCTGAAAATGTCCCATTCAGACATGGATGACAGTGACTCTCAGCTCACATGCTCTTAATACGAACTGCAAGATTTTGTGTTGAGTGCCGATAAGAAGCTTGCCTCACACACGACTTCAGCAACAACCCAGCCCTGTGGGAAATCTTGACTTGCCGGTTCAGTTCCTGCTGCATCCACCTCACACAGACTGGTGGTTCCATCTCTTTTGTAGATGAAGCTTGGACTATCTCTCTTTTTACATTTCTTTATAAATACTTTGAAACTAAACCACTATGTGAGAGGGATACACTGTCAGAAGAGATTTGTCATAGATCCCCCCTGTGCTGGTGAACGAGGAATGACGCCTAGGAGTCTTGAGCTTAGAGTCTGAGTAGGAGAGGGTCCTGATTAGCACAGTTCCTGGTAAGGTAACCCAGAGTGAAGAATAGTAGATATCCCACTGTTATGACTGCGGGGCTAGAATGCTAGATGAGACCTTATATCCTAAAACCTACAGTCAGGACCTGAGAACCCACTTTGCTGAGATCCCCAAAGCTTTCTGAATTTCTGGCTTTCTCTTACCACCCTACCATGCCGCCTTGACACTGCCTCTCACACACACCCTAGCAGTGCCCAGTAACCATTCATAAAATGCAGACAACTGTCAGGATCCTACTGAGCATAAGCAACCCTGTTAGGCAGATCAGTGTAAGAATATCATATAATGCATTGCAATGTGGTCTATGAATTATGCAATTATCATGGACCATAAGTCCTCGCCATCCGTAAGCATAATTGTGAAGAAGTGTTATATCCTTACACCTGAAATTGTGTCGCAAAGGTAAAAAGAAGCCATCCAAAACCCATTAAAAATCATGGTGAAGTCATTGAGAGAGGCATGCTGATAGTAGATTAGTCTAGAAATGAAAAAAAATTACGTGAAATAGTTGCTTCTACAGCAAAGAAATGCTGCAGCTTACCTTTTTATTTGTGTGATGTCTGGACCGATTGCTACTTAGAGTAATAAAATGTCTGAAAGTTATTAATCAAGTACTTTGTGCTACGTTAAATCCAATTCATAACCTCAACTGAAAACTTATTTGCACCAGCATTTATGATAAAATCTAGATGATGGGATTTTTTCCTTGCTGAAAAGCTGGCACAATAATGAATCTTAACATAGGCTTCGTCCTTGGATCAATCAGTTCCTTAATTCCTGGATTTTGTACTTCAATGCAAAATATCTCAGTTTAATTTCTTTCTTATGTGATATTTGTCCTCCAGACTTTGCACTTTTCAACAATGTTTAAAATCACATACAAATCCACATATCAGCAAATGTCTTCCCTTGGATAAAAAATACATTGTTTCCTGCTATGAGAAAACAGGGATAAGCTTTCAATTCAAAGGTTATCACTTTTCTGTCTGTCCCACTCTGTAAATTTTTATTAAAGATTAAAGTTAATATACATAAAGTTTGCTCATATTTTTCCAGTGAATGTTGTTTATGTTAATAAATTAATAAATGGAAGCAAGAAGAATTATCCACTTCATTCTGAAGATCTAAGAAACTTCAAACAAAGATTTCTTGATTGAATGCATAAACCCAAAAGTATTTTGTTAAGAAATGAGTAATAATAATTAAAGGGGAAACAACAAAGTGAAGAGACAACCCACAGAATGGGAGAAAATGTATGCAAACTACCCATTTGACAAGGGATTAATAACCAGAATACATAAGGAGCTCAAATAACGCTAAAGGGAAAACATCTAGCAATTAGATTCAAAAAATGAGCAAAAGATTGGAATAGATATTTCTAAAAAGAAGACACACAAATGGTAAACAGACATATGAAAAGGTGCTCAACATTATTGATCATCAGAGAAGTGTAAATCAAAACTACGGTGAGGTATCTTCTCATCCCAGTTAAAATGGCTTATATCAAAGAGACAGGCAGTAACAAATGCTGGCAAGGATGTGGAGGAAAGGGAATCCTTGTACACTGTTGGTGGGAATGTTAATTAGTAATACCACTATGGAGAACAGTTTGGAGGTTCCTCAAAAGTAAAAACAGAGCTTGCATGTGATCCAGCAATCCCACTACTGCATATATACTCGAAAGAAAGGAAATCTGTGTATTGCAGAGATATCTGCACTCCCATGTTTGTTGCAGCACTGTTCACGATAGCTAAGATTTGGAAGCAATCTTAAGTGCCCCTCAACAGATGAATGGATAAAGAAAATGTGGTACTTATACACAATGGAGAACTACAAGAAACGAATGAGATCCTGTCATTTGCAACAACATGGATGGAACTGGAGCCCATTATGTTAAGTGAAATAAGCCAGGCACAGAAAGACAAACATCGCATGTTCTCACTTAGTTGTGGGATCTAAAAATTAAAACAATTGAACTCATGGACATAGAGAGTAGAAAGATGGTTACCAAAGGCTGGGAAGGGTAGTGAGGGGATTGGTGGGGAAGGTAGGGATGGTTAATGGGTACAAAAAAATAGAAAGTATGAATAAGACCTACTATTTACTAGCACCACAGAGTGACTATAGTCAGTAATAACTTAACTGTACATTTAAAAATAACTAAAAGAGTATAATTGGATTATTTATAACACAAAGGATAAATGCTTGAGGGGATAGATACTCCATTCTCCATGATGTTCTTATTTCACATTGCATGCCTGTATCAAAATATTTCATGTACCCCATAAATATAAACACCTACTATGTACCCACAAAAATTAAAAATAAATTTTAAAAAATACTTAAAGGGAGTCTGCTACTTTTTCAAGGAGCAAAATAGTCATTTCTTAGTCTTGACTTTAGCTGCCTTTCCCACAGCCAGATGCCCTCTTTCTCAAGAAACTTGAACCAGCCTATTTGTCATAATTTCCTACATTTTCTTAACAAAAAAAAGTCATCAGCATGGGAAGTATATTTTTTAAAAGGTCAAATATAATACTTTCTACAGCGACTTGGCTGTTCAGTTATTTCCAGATAATTTTGTGATTAAAACACGTTGGCTGCCCCAGAGCTTACCTACATTCAAAAGTTTTGATTTTTAAAATCCTGTAAAGCTTATTACCCTTTGTTTGTAAACTTGCTTACTTCACCTTCAGACCATCTTCTCAGTGTTTTGAAAAGAGATAAAAAGAATAAGGAAGTCAGTGGCTTCAAAACTTTTTGTCAAAACTTGGAGAAGATTCATTCAACCATTTAAAACAAACATCAAACAAGCAAGCATTCCTTACAACATTTTTTAATATGAGACCAGGCTTTACATTCAGTAAAAACTATCATAAGAGAAAATATTCACATTTTCGTTCACTTGGATATTTATGGTTTGCTTATTTAAATGAAAGCAGAGAATATGTCTATGGGAAATAAAAAGGGGAGAACATATTAAATGAAAACAAATAATAGGAAAGTTGAAATATGATATCTGGAAAATTGATATTTTTACTTGTTATCAAATCATCACAATGTTTTCCAAGTGGAGAGAATAAAAGAATGTGACACGATATATTAAATATAATTCTAACGCTACCTTAAATCCTTTTCTAGAGGAGACTGTGGATAAACATATAACTGGAGAGATCACTTTTAATTACAGCAGATTTCTGTTGGTATAAGGTCAAATCAGACAACTCTCATAAAACAGCCCCGGAAAATGCCCAAGGCCTCACATCACTGAGTTGGGTACTTTCTCTAAGCTACCAGGATGATCTGTAATGTCCTTTTATATTTATGGTACAGTTTGGCTTCCTCCTTGAAGCCAATCAACCCTGAGACAAGTATTCAAATACAAATAGTTTATTTGGCAGAATATTCCAGCAAAAACTAGTATGAGAGTGGGCAATTGAAACTGTGAAAGATAAGACTTTATACTGGGAAGCCAGTACAGAGTAGGTCCAGTTGGTGAACACTGTGAAGAACTGGAGCTAAATCCCAGGAGTCAGCATAGGATGAGTGCTGCAGAGTTACCCCACCCAAGGGACAAGGGGGCTGATGTCGGTATACACTGACTCCCCCCGTCAGTCCTTACATGACAGCTGCTGAGGCAGGGGCACTAATTTCTCAGCACAATCAGCCTAGCTTGTTCAATAAGCGGGCAGAGTGGGTCTCGGCAGCCAGAGGAAGCCTGGGGTAAAGAAATGCAGTTTCTGGCAGCTGGAAGTCGGGCCAGCCTGCATACACTGAGGTAGTGCCTTTGTCTCCTGGGGCTGCCACAAGAAATTATCACAAACTGTGTGGCTTAAATGCAACAACAATTTATTCTCTCACAGCTCTGGAGGCCAGAAGTCTGAAATTAAGGTATCATCAGGGCCATGATCCCTCTGGAGGCTCTAGGGGAGAATTTTTTCTTGCTTCTTAAAGTGTCTGGTGGCTCAAGGCATTTTTGAGGTTCCTTGGTTTGTGATTACATCTTTCTAATTTCTTCTTCTGTCTTCACATCGCCTTCTCTTTCATGTCTCTGTATCTTCTCCCCTACTCTTCTCTTCTAAGGATACTTACCATTGGATTTAGGGTCCACCCTAAATTCAGGATGATCTCATCTCAAGATCCTTAGCTTAATTACATCTGCAAAGACTCTTGTCAAACAAGGTCACATTCATGCATTCTAGGGGTTAGGACATGGACATATCTTTTGGGAGGTCACTCTTCTATCCACTACAGGCAGTATGGGTGGGAGGTATGAGAAGGACCTCGATAGTGTTTGCTACAATCTAGTAATTCGTAACAATCACAGTCACTTCTGTACCCTCTCACCCTTCACCCACCAGTATAAACCATTCACCTAAGATCAGCTTTCAGCTTATATGAGTGTTGCATTAACTGCTGACCTTGTTTCCCTTTCCTCTATATGATTTCATAGTGTGAATACTTTCCTTATACAGAACTGTGGGCTTATTGGTTATTTATCAAACATAAATTGATCTTTAAAAGCAATAACCACAACAAACAGGGATGGGATGTCTTTACACTTTTAAAAAACTTTTTGTAAATAAAACATGGTTTATATAATATATATAGTGGCACTGTATACAAGCAATACCCTAAAATTATCTTAATAGAAGGTGAGCTTAGGGAACAAAAATATTAGGCTAATGTTACAAAATAATTTAACTGAAACCCCCAGAGTTTCATACTTATGATTGCAACAAGTCAGGAACGCCATCAAGCCACATGCAATGGGTGAAATATTAATTGGGGTCTGTGCTTTGCATATTATAGTATGTTTCCCCAGGTCTACCACAGCCTGAAAAATTAAAACAATTCCCTCAGCAGGTGAAACAGCTAGCAAGCAGATCCATAGCACTGCTACTGCTGTTCATGAGCAGGTGCCTGTCAGTTTTTGCCGAGTGTTGGATTTATTTTTCCAGATCAAAGTGGTTCGTTCCATGGTTATAGCTTCTCCTTATTCACTTATCTGGTATGATTTTCAAAAGCATCCCTTTGAGGGAACAGTCGAGAAGGATCCAGAGTCAAGTAGCATTCTGGGAAGCAATATAGATGAGTAAGCTAAGAAAACTGGAAAATCTGAGAAGTGAGTTGTAGGGTAAAGGATGGGGTGGAGAAGAGTGTGCTTACAGAGGGAGCCACGGGCAGGGGCCTACTGATAGACCATCCAGGACACTATCTCAACCTGGACATTATTCTGCAACTTCGCAATCAGCAGGTTTTTCCATCCCAGAACATTTGGTTAAATGAAATTGGAGAAACTGTGAAAGGAGGGCTCCCATAGGACAGAACGTACTCATTTACCCACTCAAAAGTGGGACTCTATCAATTCCAAACATAAAGCACATAATGTCCATCCATTTATTCATTCATTCATTCAACTCATACAATAAGTCTATACTGAATGCCTGTTGACTGACAGGCAATATACTAGATATTAAGATCATCCTAGTGAGTCTTGATCCTTTCCTCTTTTCCCTTTGACCTTGGTTGACACTATCTTGGTTTTTCTATTTGCTTACGAAAGATAGGAACTTCTGTCTTCTTTCAAAAATAACCTCAGATCTTAAAAATCGTAATCACACTGTATTGAAGACCCTTATAATTACCCTATGTTGTGTTAAGTCCAGGTGTAATATTAAAGAGATTATAAAACCCTGCCACGATTCCACAATAAAAAGGAAATGAAAATTGCACTCTGAAATGTAATTGTTTTTTAACATATTTGTTGAAAAAGCAAGAGAAATGAGGGATAAAAGTGCTATCTGTTTTGCTAGGAAGCTGGAATTTCCCCTTAGTAAAAGACGATTTAAAAGCTTTGGAGTACTTCACAGGTGAAAAGTTATGCAGCAGAATGCCTTTAACCACAGATTTGAAGGATGAATTATAACCTCTTTTGGTTTAATCACTGCCGATCGCCCTCCAGCCAGACACTTAAGAATGACTAAAACTTTTCAGTCTCCATCTAAAGTAATAAGCTTATAGGCATCAATGCCAGAAAGGCAATAAAATCTAGACTTCTGGAAGGTGAGATGGGAGTTCAAAGTCTTAGTCTCTCCACTCATCCCTCAAGAAATTTCTCTTTGCCTCTGAATTATCCAGTATTTTTCAGAACATAGTGACATAGGAGTTATTGGAGAGCTTATTAAAAATTCATATTCTTAGGCCCCACTCTTGTCAATTTTAGTTTAGTAGTTTTGAGGTGGGAGGCAGGAAATCAAATTTATTAAAAAGCAACCTCAGATAATTCTGCAGCAGACGTCTGCCGATTACACACAGAGAAAGAGTGACTGTTTCGGTGACAACATTGTGAATGTGCTACTTTAGCCCTTTCTGAACAGTGTGGTTATAGCAAAGATTTTCTTGACTTTAAAAAAATTTTAATACTGTAGTTCCTCTTATCTACAGTTTTGTTTTTCACAGTTTCAGCTAACTATGGTCAACTGTGGAACAAAAATATTAAGTGGAAAATCCCAGAAAATAAACAATTCATGTTTTAAATTGTGGGCTGTTCTGAGTAGCACGATGAAATCTCCCACTGTCTCTCCTGGGACATGAATCATCCCTTTGTCTCGCCTATCCACTCTGTATACACTACTTACTTACCCGTTAGTCACTCAGCAGCTATCTTGGTTATCAGATTGACTGTCATGGTATCACAGTGCTTGTGTTCAAGTAATACTTATTTTGCTTAATTGTTCTATTATTAGCTATTGTTGTTAATCTCTTACTGTGCCTAAATGTATGTGTAAGAAAAAATAAAGTATATACAGTTGTCTGTCAGTATCTTCAGGGTATTGATTCCAGGATCCCTGCAAAGATACCTAAATCCATGGATGCTCAAGTCCCTTATACAAAATAACATCATATTTTCATATAACCTATGTACATCCTCTCATATACTTTAAATCATCTCTAGGTTACTTATAGCATCTCATGCAATGTAAATGCTAGGTAAACAGTTGTTATACTCTATTTTAATTTTATTATTTTTATTGCTATATTGTTATTTTCTATTGCTTTCCCAAAATTTTTGATCCAAGGTTGATTGAATCTGAGAATGTGGAACCTGCAGATACAGAGAGCCAACTGTACAGGTTTGGTACTATCCATGGTTTTAGGCATTCACTGGGGGTCTTGGAATGTATCCCCTACAGATAAGCATGGACTACTATAAAGATTTAATGAACACTTACTACATAACAGGTATTGTACTTAGCTATATATATATATATATATATATATATATATATATATATGTGTATATACACACACACATATATATATCTGTTTGTTAAATTCTCACAATGACCATGTAAGATAATAACCTCATTTTACAGATAAAAGAATGGGGACAGAGAAGCTAAGCAAATTGCTTCAAAATCAAACCCAAAACATCAGACACCAAAGCATTTGTTCCAAATTTTTACATTCTCTGGCCTCCCATAGAGTTCCATTAGCATAGTGTGTTATTTTCAGTGCTCATTCAGTTAACCTCATGGTGGTTGGTCAGTCCCTATAATTCATACCACTTTATAAACATCACTCCCACAAGCTCCTTTTGTGCCAAAATATCCACTGTGTGTAGGCAGATGAGGCAGGCAGCAAACAGTTGGTCAGTGGGGACAGGTGGTCACGGTTTAGAAATCAAAAAGAACCCCAGCTTCTCTCTTAAAAATGTATTAATAGGCAATAAGTTTTATGCATTTTATGGTTTGGCTCTGTGTCCCCACCCAAGTCTCATGCCAAATTGTAATCCCTATAATGCCCATGTGTCAAGGGAGGGAGCTGGTGGGAGGTGATTGGATCATGGAGGCGGCTTCCCCCATGCTGCTCTTATGAGTGAGTGACTTCTCATGAGATCTGATGATTTTATAAGTGTTTGACAGTTCTTCCTTCACACACTTTCTATCTCCTGCCACCTTGTGAAAAAGGCACCTGCTTCCCCTTCTGCCATGCTTGTAAGTTTCCTGAGGCCTCCCCAGCCATGTGGAACTGTGAGCCAATTAAACCTCTCCTTTATAAGTTACCCAGTCTCAGGGAAGCTCTTTATAGCAGTGTGAAAACGGACTAATACAATGCATTAACCACTCTAGGGATAGTTTACATTACAGGGGTGTGCAATCTTTTGGCTTCCCTGGGCCACATTGGAAGAATTATCTTGGGCCGCACATAAAATACATGAACATTAATGATACTGATGAACTAAAAAAAAAAAATTGCAAAACAATCTCATAATGTTTTCAGAAAGTTTGCAAGTTTGTATTTGGCTGCATTCAAAGCTGTTCTGGGCTGTGGGTTGGACAAGTTTGATTTATAATGTTAAAGAGAAGGCTCAGGACCTCTAGTAATAGTGGTATAACTGGTATTGAACTAGCCCTTCTGATGATAGCAACCATAAACTCTGAAAAACATAAAAGAATTGTTTGGAGGCACTGGGCAGGAAGAAAGTAGAGGAAATTTGGCCTGTGTAAAAGGGGAATCACACTGGCTGAGATTCATATTTATATGTTTTTTCTTAGGACAGCTCTCAGTTCTCACAAATCTCCAGAATATGGCTGAAACAGAAAGCTTGAGTTTTCTTGACCTGAAGATTCAGAGGACAAACTTTGGACCTGACAGAGAAACTGAGAATTGAGAAGGAAATCCCAGAAAGAAGGAGTTTCAAAGAGAGAAGCTACAAAATTTGCATGCAAACATTCCTCAAATCCATGACTGACTTCTGAATTGTAATACATGAGGAAGACAGCTGGAAAGATGAAACACTGAATATCAATTTTACCAACTGCCCCCTGCAGAGGAGAAAGAGTTTGGAGTTTGAGTACTCTCAAATTGGAAGGGCTTGGTAAACAACTAGGACTTTCCATTATAATTCCATCACATGCCAGGGTGAAGGGATTTATCCAAGGACAAAAGGTAAAACTAAAATAGATCTGACTTAATGAAGCCTAAAACCAAGTCTTCAAAATATCAAGGTGCTCCACCAGTAACTTAACGGCCTACCAACACAAACTCAACACTCTTCAGAAGAGGAAACTGGAATCCAGAATCTCTATAATGTATATTAAGTGTACAATAAAATATTACTAGATATACAAATGAAAAAACTGGAAATATGTTTAAAAAATCCATTAATATAAAAAATGCACAGGTGATCCATATGTTAGAATTAACCAATATTTTTAAGTCACTATAATAAATATGTTAAAAATTTACAGGGGAAAATGGATAAATGGGAGAACAATCATGATATGGTTTGGCTGTATCCCCATCCAAATCTCAACTTGAATTATATCTCCCAGAATTCCTATGTGTTGTGGAAGGGGCCCAGGGGGAGGTAACTGAATCATGGGGGCCGGTCTTTCTTGTGCTATTCTCGTGATAGTGAATAAGTCTCACAAGATCTGACGGGTTTATCAGGGGTTTGCACTTTTGCTTCTTTCTCATTTTCTCTTGCTGCTGCCATGTAAGAAGTGCCTTTCACCTCCCGCTATGATTCTGAGGCCTCCCCAGCCATGTGGAACTGTAAGTCCAAGTAAACCTCTTTTTCTTCCCAGTCTTCGATATGTCTTTGTCAGCAGCATGAAAATGGACTAATACAAATTATTTTCAGGAGAGATTCTTAAACTGTTGAAAAAAAAGAGCCAAATAAAAATTCTAGCACTAAAAAAATATCAAAACTAAAAAATTCACAGAATGGCTTTAATATCAGATTGGAACCAACAGAAGAAGAATCAGTAAAATTGAAGACAGGACAATAAAATTACCCAAACTGAAATGCAAGGTGAAAAATAATTTGAAAAAACAATAAAGTGAGGCACAGTGATCTGCAGGATGGTATCAAGCAGACTAACACAAATGTAATTGGAGTCCCAAATAGAGAGAAGAGAGGCAATAGTGCATAAAAACTATTTGAAGATAAATTGAGTAAAATTTTCCCACATTTAATAGAGAAAAATAACCTAGATATTCAGGAAGCTTGGTGACCCCCCAATCAATGTAAACACAAAGGAAGCCAAACATTGGCACATCATAGTCTAACTGTTGAAAACTAGAGATAAAGAGAAAATCTTAAAAGTAGCCAAAGGAGAAAAAGCATATTTATATACAAAGGAATAAAAATAAGAATGATATCTGACTTCTCATCAAAAACAATGGAGGCCAGAAGATAATGGAAACAGAATGGTCCAAAATTCTGGGCCTTAAACTAAAAGGAATAAAGCTCTGATGGTAAAATTTCTGGTAGTTTGGCAGTTAGGATGGGATAAAACATTCTTTGGTGAGGATCTTTTACATGCCTCTTCAAGTTATTTGGGAGAGCAATCAATCATAGTAGTTTCTTGAGTAGGTGCTATGATGAAATGCAAATTCTGGGAAAGAAGCATTTGTGGTTAGGTACAGTATAGACTTGAAGAGGCAGGAAAATGGAAAATTCATTTGGAAAGTGATATTGCAATCTAGGCAAGAGGTTATTTTTTGTCAAAATTAAAAAGCAGTAGGCAATAGCATCATCAAATAAGGCCTATGACTTAGGTAGCAGACCCAGGGACCCTGAGGGTTGTCCTCATACTCTTCAAGCTCATGGAACTAAAATGGTATACCCAAAAATATGCCGACTCATCTATTTACCATCAGAAATTCAAATGTCAAGTGTAATAGAAGGCTCAACGCAGCAGATCAGTATATTCCCCCTCTGTATGGAGACAAGAGGTCTTGATAACTATGGATTCAAAGAAAGAATTTAGGTGAGAAATATTCCTCAGCTGACATAGCCTGAGCTTCCTCACTCAGCACATGGAGAGTCTTGCCAAGAATGTTGTACCTGCCAGCCAGTTTGGCCCAGATTTCTTCTCTACTGTACTTACAAGGGTCCTGACTGTGTATGACTCCCTTTGGCACTACTATCAAGGCTGTTTTGTTTTTCAGAAATGTTAACATAACAGGTCTGGTTGCTGTCCAGCCTTGCTGGCCCTAGAGCCATGCTGCCTCTTTACACAACTCTTCCTTCCTTCTGATCTATTACATATGACCTTTAAAGTTGAATTCTCAAACAGAAATATTATTTTAATTTTCTCTAAGTTTTTCTAAGTTTCTAAATTGGCACCTCATTGTGGCCTCCAGGAATGACAACAATCTGGATCTGCATTACAGTGGACACAAGAACAACGGAGAATAAGCAGCAAAGGAAGCTGTTAGCACAGAGTTAAATGCATAATGCAGAATTAGATAATGGTTGATCAAGGGAAACAGAAAAGAGAACACATTTTACAACCAATAGTTGCTTTTGCTAGCACCAAAATTCTACTCAGGACCAAATGTCTTGCCCCATACAAACACTAAGAAAACATTTGTGGAATGGGAATGGAGTGAGTGCTGAAGCTTCATAAGCTCAGGACTTGTAAATCTTCTGCAAATTCTGGAAAGTACTCAACTTGCTCACCACTTTTATGGCAGGGAGCACAAATTAAAGGTGAGGGAGAAGAAATAGAACACTTTTACACTGTTGGTGGGACTGTAAACTAGTTCAACCATTGTGGAAAACAGTGTGGTGATTCGTCAAGGATCTAGAACTAGAAATACCATTTGACCCAGCCATCCCATTACTGGGGATATACCCAAAGGATTATAAGTCATGCTGCTATAAAGACACATGCACACGTGTATTTATTGTGGCACTATTCACAATAGCAAAGACTTGGAATCAACCCAAATGTCCATCAATGATAGACTGGATTAAGAAAATGTGGCACATATACACCATGGAATACTGTGCAGCCATAAAAAAGGATGAGTTCGTGTCCTTTGTAGGGACATGGATGCAGCTGGAAACCATCATTCTCAGCAAACTATCGCAAGAATAGAAAACCAAACTCCACATGTTCTCACTCATAGGTGGGAATTGAACAATGAGATCACTTGGACACAGGAAGGGGAATATCACACACCGGGGCCTATTGTTGGGAGGGGGGAGGGGGGAGGGATAGCATTAGGAGATATACCTACTGTAAATGACGAGTTAATGGGTGCAGCACACCAACATGGCACATGTATACATATGTAACAAACCTGCACGTTGTGCACATGTACCCTAGAACTTAAAGTATAAAAAAAAAGAATAAATAAATATATAAAAATTTTAAAAAAAGGTGAGGGAGGCCAGTAGATTCTGTTGGAGTAAAGAGAACTGGATTAATTTAAGGATATATGTAGATTACAGTACTTTGAAGGCAAAGAGCATTTTCCCGTGGGGGATTTTTATCAAAGGGTTAGTTACTCCCCAGGTTTAACTAGGTCAGTATGAACTATTTTGTGATTCGTTCTAAACAGTTCTAAGAGTACATATTTTCAAGTTGTAGTGGCACCTTTACACATCTTGTCCATTTATACCCAAATCTGAAGTAATTGTCCCTATATTACAAATTAAGAAATAGAAGCTCAGAGAGGTTAAGTTAACTTTCCCAAATTTAGCCAGGGCTAGGCTAGGATTCTGGATATAGTTCCAGACTATGTGCAGGAGTAACGGAGGAAAGATGCAGCTTGTCTGCATTTGATATTTTGTCAGCTTGTAAATTTGAGGTCTCTGAACCACTAAGATAAAGTTCTTTTTTCTCAGCACACCTAACTTGGCAGATGCTAGCATTATAGCTGAACAGATGTTTTCCCTGAAGAATCTGTTTCCAATACCTTATGATGAAGAATCACCTTCAGAGAATAAACAAATGTACATATGTGTAAGCTCCAGCAAAACAAAACCATCTATTTCAGATGCGAGACAACAAATGCTCTATGCTTTAGGAAGCAGATATCAGACAGGCTGGAAGTCACTCAAGGATTTATTTTTAAGTGTCATTTCTATTTGGGGTTTTTCACTATCCCTCCCCGCTTTCGGCAATTGCAGTTTGGAACATTAATTCTGGATTTTATTTTTTATTTCCCCCAATGTAGTTTTGCATCAAACTGACAAAAGACACTTTTATAAACTGAGTATGCTAAATGTGCTTATTTAACATATTCCACAGTGCTTGAATTTAAACCAGGGAGAAAGTGGGTAATCAATATATAGCAATGTTTCTTTTTCTAAACACTCTGTACGTTTTTCTATTGATTTATGTTTTGCTGGGTTTTTTTTATCACCAAATTATTCCCAGAGATACCAAGATACTCAAGCAATTCCTTTCAGTGTTTACAAATGGTTATAACTGATCAAGCTTATCTGTCTCAGAAGCATATTGTAGAGTTACTAACAGCTTTTGTTGAATAATGCCATTTCAGTCTTCATTTTCATTGTCCAGTCAGTCAGTATGTACATGGTAAGTATTTCTTAGTGTCATGAGTTTCTGTGAATAAGGAAAAGATGAGTGGGATGTATTACATAGTCAATCTTAAATTTAAATTAGCTACATGCCATAGGCTACATAATGGTACCAAAATGTATGTCTGCATCACAATCCCTGGAACTTCTGAGGTTACCTCATATGGCAAAGGCTTTGCAGATGTGATTAGTTTATAAATCTTGAGATGGGGAAATTATCCTGTATGATTCATAAATATCCCTGTAAGACAAAGCCCAGTGGAGATTTCACATGCATGGAAGAGAAGAAGGCCATGTGACCATAGAGGTGGAGACTGGAGGGATGCTGACACAAGCTAAGGCATGCCTACAGCCACCAGAAGTTGGAAGAGGCAAGGAGCGGATTCTCCCCTAGGGACTCCAGAGGGAGAGGCGTGTGCCCTTGCTGACGTCTTGATTTTAAGTCAATAAAACTGACTTTGGACTTCTGGCCTCCAGAACTGTGGGAGAATAAATTCCTGTTGCTTTAAGCCGCCAAGAGTGTGGTAATTTGTTACGGCAGGCCCAAGAAACTAATACACTATGTTTCTATATGTTACACATAAGCCAATTGTTTGGACCGGGTGCACGTATCTATAAATATAATAATAGATGCACTAGGTAGATCACCATGTTGGACCACAAAAGCCTTTTTAACCCATATATATTGAATTATACTATATACTACAGTGTATGTGTACAGTTATTTTCCCCTGTCTCTAGCAGGAAAAAAGTGAAAAAGCACTCTGATGGCCCTGAAGGTAGTGTTGCCCTAAGGAGTTGTCCAGGATCTCAGATGCCAGAGAAAATGGGTATCATCATATTCATTGTATTGTGTTTTCAATGTCTAATAGTAAAAGATGCTCAACTTCTAGGGTGTGAATCCCCAAGGAATGAAGTGGAACCACAGTGCGGGCTTCAATAGGTGATGAATAGCTAAACCTGTCCTGACATTCTAGGGGCCAATTTAAACCTTGGGGGTGGTGGGGAGACAGGATAATGAATGTGTGTGAAGAGCAAACAACCATCATAGGGCACACTGGTTGATTCCACATTGTGATAATGACTTGGTCTGCCCAGGAAAGATCATGGCATCATTTTCCAGAATCTGGTCACCAAAGCCTCACTACCTCAGTCGACAAGCATCCCTGCTGGACCATGCAGGATGAGTGTTCAATAACAACACATTATGGATTCCAGAAGCATGGACCATAGTCCACCGATCAGGCCCAGCTCCCTCTCCACTTGACTGTGAAAACCAGGTTGACTTCAACTAAGATCATAAGCTCTTGCATTCCCAGACTACATGTGGGGAGGGGAGGAGAAAGGGAGGGTCTTGGGAGAGAGCGAGAAACTGTACTTCAAAAGAATGCAGCCTTGAGCAGTTAAATGAAAATACAGGTTGAACATCCCTAATCCAAATATCCAAAATTTGAAATGCTCCAAAATGCAAAGCTTTTAAAGTGACAACATGATACCACAAGTGGAAAATTCGACCTCACCTCATGTGATGAGTCACAGTCAAAACTTTCTTTAGCGACGCAAGCAGATCACCTGAGGACAGGAGTTCGAGACCAGCCTGGCCAACGTGGTGAAACCCCAACTCTACTAAAAATACCAAAAATTAGCCAGGCAGAGTGGTGCATGCCTGTAATCCCAGCTACTCAGAAGGCTGAGGCAGGAGAATCACTTGAACCCGGGAGGTGGAGGTTGCAGTGAGCTGAGATCACGCCACTGCACTCCAGCCTGGGTGGCAAAGTGAGACTCTGTCTCAAAAACAAACAAGCAAACAAAAAACGTTCTTTAATACACAAAATTATTTTAAATAGTAAATTACCTTCAGGCTATGCATATACGGTGTGCATGAAACATAAATGAACTTCATATTTAGACTTGGGTCCCATCCCTAAGATATCTCATTGTGTATATACAAATATTCAAAAAGTCAAAAAATCCAAAATACTTCTCACCCCAAGCATTTTGGATGAGAGATACTCAACCTGTATACAAAAAGTATGTCCATATTTGTACCAGGTTTGTAGAGTATATCATGTGAGTTACAACTACAAACACAAACAATGAAGTCCGTTGAGGTTTAATAGTTATTGAAATAATACTAAGGGCAAATGCATTCTCTAATTGCCAGTAAGATCCCTGCAGAGACATCTCTCCTTCATTAAGTAATGGAATAGGGAAAGGGACCGACACTCTTAGCATCAATATCTTGTTAACCCTTAAAATTCACTAAGGACTTACATGTACTTCTCTAGATTAATCACTGCCTGCCAGGGAAAGGGGCTCCAGGCATTTCTGTCATTTATTCAAAAGCACAAATCACCTGCAACACAAGAGATGAGTCAGGAACTTTCTTTTCTCTCTTTCTCTCTTTTTTTTTTTTTTTTTTTGACAGTCTCTTTCTGTCGCCCCTGCTGGAATGCAGTGAGGTGATCTCAGCTCACTGCAACCGCCACCTCCCAGGTTCAAGCCATTCTCGTCTCTCGGCTACTCAGTGAGTAGCTGGGACTACATGCACCAGGTCCAAATAACTGGCTTCTGTGTAACATATAAAAACATAATGTCAAAATTATTTAATTACTGATTGCATTTATTTCATATATACAGTTCAGATCATGTTTGTACATCTGCTCTCAGGTTTCAGTGTTTTAAGTTTTTCAGCATATTGAAGTATTTTACTGTTTGTCCACTTCCTCTAAATTTTCAATTTATTGGCATGAGGGTCTCTAGTGATGTGCCTCCTGGTTTTGATTCCCGGTATTACCAGTTTCTGTCTTACTCCTTTTATCTTTATGAAAGTATCACCCAAAGTTTGAGTTTTACAGACTTTTTTTTTTTTTTTTTTTGACAGGGCCTCACTCTGTTACCCAGGCTGGAGTGCAGTGGTGAGATCTTGACTCGCCACAACCTCCACCTCCCGGGTTCAAGTGATTCTCCCGCCTCAGCCTCCCGAGTAACTGGGACAATAGGCACGCACCACCACACCCAGCTAATTTTTGTATTTTTAGTAAAGACGGGGTTTCACCATGTTGTTCAGGCTGGCCTTGAACTCCTGGGCTCAAGGGACCTGCTTGCCTTGGGCTCCCAAAGTGCTGGGATTACAGGCGAGTCAGAAACTGTCTGTAAAGCTTACTCTTTATTTTCTGGCAGGCCAACTTGCTAACAGTTGGTGGCAACATGAAAGGAAGGGCTCAGTATCTTCATGTTTGTCAATTATTTGCCACTCTCTAAATGTTTCTCGCTGTCTTTGCTACCAGCTGAGACATGTCCATTTCATAAGTGTTGAACAATTGAGAACCCAATATAGAAAACTGAACCTAGGACAGGTCAGACAAGAAAGAGCATGTGGTATGCATTACAGGCAGCTTTCAGTAAGGTCTAGAGTAGAAACAATTCCTGACATGAAGAGTAAGGTGTTTCCCCCCCACCCCCACCACCCAGAGGAACCTCAGGAATCATAGAATAGCCAGTCAGTTTCCTACTTTCATAAGAAAATGTTAATAGCTCATAAACTTCTATTCTTGCTTACACTGCATACAAGCAATTCATGCATAACAACTTTGTAAAATTAATCAAAGGTACCTGCCTAAGGCTACCTAGTTTCCCTTTTACTGTATTTACTTTTGCTGGTTTCAATCTCTCCTCCCTGTAAAAATATTTTAACCCATTTTGATAATTACTGTGAATTGGACAGAGAGGAAGAAAGGGAAACAGACCATGAACAGAGAAGATACAATCATAAATATCATATGAACTAAAATATAAATGATGTTATAATTCAAAAGGCAGCTTGCTCAATGCGTAGATGATTTTGAGAAGCAGAGAAAACACAGGAATGTTTGGATTCTCATTTGCAAGCAAAAGAATTGCCCATACTTGGGGGCCCTTACAGCAAAGACAGCCAGAAGAAACTCTTGGAAATCACACTTAGGGTCTGGGAACCCTGCCCTGTAAATGTGGACAACCCCATCCAGGTAGATAATTCCAACCCTCATAGGATGACAAGGCTAGTCTGGGTTTAGCTGCTGGGTTAGGTTCCAGGCTGCATTTTTTGTGGGAATAAACAAATCTCTGATCATGAATGTGATCACCACAGGCAAATTTAGTGATAAGCATCCAGAGGTTGAGGCCTTTAATTTAAGTGATGCTACTTTGGCATCTAGAGAGGCTGCAGAAATTCTCAGTTAGAGACCCACATCACAGATAACCATGAAGTTACCTAACGCTAACCTTAATCCTAAATTTGAACAGCATAAATAAACCCCTTCATTCCGGAAGAAGCCTCATACCGTCTGAGCCTCTCTGCCTCTAAAGTCACGATTTACGGGTATAAAAGAGCCACATATTTTTATTATTCAGAGAGCCTTGTTGACATAAGAGTGAGTCCCTCTCCATCTAAGACTCTTGGCAGTTGTGCTATCCAAGATTTTCAGCGTGGTCTTCGGGAAATTTTGTGGAGTTTAAGTGCCCCTCAAGTGAATGGAGTGGTCCATGTTCCTCAAAGTCCCCACGTTTTTGTAGATTCCCCTCCGAGGGTTATAATTCTTAGCAGGCCCCAACAAAACCACTTTTTAGGGGCTAAGGCCATAGCAGTGGTATTGTAGGGTTATCAAGATCCAAAAGAGAATAGAATTACAGGAATAGGTGGTGATTTCATACCAAGAAATTGCTAAAGCCAACTCCACACAGCCAAAAGATACTAGGTTGCTTGGACATTTAAAGGGAACATGGGGCTTAACTTAGACAATAAGAGCTCTCGCTTGAAAAACAACAACAAAGATCAGTATTAATCATGGTAAATAATAATAGTAATAATAATGATGATGATTCTAATAAGCACTCTCATGGTACTATGTCTCAAGTGCTGTTGTAAGTGCATTATACATATTGATTCATTTAATTTTATAAGACACCTATGAAGTAAGTACTAGTATTAATCTCATTTTACAAATGAGGAAAGGGAGCTAAAAAAAGGTTAAATAATTCACGCAACTGGGAAATGTTCACAAATACTTTGTATCCACTACTAAACAAATGGCCGTTGAAGTACCACAGCCCAAGGCACGGATGGTTGTGGGGATATAGGCTGTCCAGTTAAACTGAGAACATCCTCTTATAAGGCAAAAGGGAAATCAAGTTTATTGGTGGTCACAGTGTCTGGGTATTTCTCTTGTCTACTAGCGACTCAGTCAACAAATCTTCAGTTGTCTGCTATGTGCAGATACTACACTGAACCTGAAGACATTCTACTCTGAAGCAAACTGATGGCCATAATGATCTCTTTCTGAGTGATCACCATAATAACCATGAGTGGGCTGGGCGTGGTGGCTCACGCCTGTAATCCCAGCACTTTGGGAGGCCAAGGCAGGTGGATCACGAGGTCAGGAGTTCAAGACCAGCCTGGCCAACATGGTGAAACCATGTCTCTATTTAAAAAAAAAACACACACAAAAATTATCCAGGCATGGTGGCACATGCCTGTTTTCCCAGCTACTCGGGAGGCTGAGGCAGGAGAATTGCATGAATCCGGGAGGCAGAGGTTGCAGCAGTGAGCCAAGATCACGCCGCTGCACTCCAGCCTGGGTGACAGCATGAGACTCTGTCAAAAAAACAAACAAATAAACAAAAACAACCATGAGGGGTTGCAAAGCACAGATATTATTATGGTCTGAATGTTTGTGTCCCTTCAAATTCATGTGTTGGAACCTAATCACCATTGTGATGATATTAGGAGATGGAGCCTTTGGGAGGTGATTAGGTCATGGAGGAAGAGTCCTCATAAATGGGATTAGTGCCCTTATAAAAGAGATGCCAGCGAACTGCCATCCCCCTTCCACCACATAAGGACACACACAGCAAGAATGTGCCATCTATGAACCAGGAAGCAGGTCCTCACTAGATACAGAATCTGCTGGTGCCTTGATCTTGAATTTCTCCTCCTCCGCAACTGTGAGCAATTTCTGTTGTTTAGAAGACACCAGTCTATGGTTTTTTGTTATAGTAGCCCAAACAAACTAAGACAGATATTAAAGAGTATGGCTATTATTAAGAACAAGAATTACCACTTCAACTCCTCATGGAAACTTTAACAATGTCCTCAGACTCTTTCAAGTACAGTATTCATTTGTTTGATTCCTAAAATAACTTTTATAAAAGCTTTCAACTAATAAAAACTGAAGGCTAGAATGTAAGTCTAGCATGCATGGAGTTTGTAAACTGCAGGCACAAATTATTTCAGAGTTTATCGATTAATGATACTCCCTATTTTTTATTTCCTTATATTAATACTGAAACATCACAATTTTGAGTAGATCAACAACAAAAAATCATATAGACCAAAAAAATCTGATCAGAATCAGAAATGTCCAGCCTAGTTTTTTTTTTTTTTTTTTTTTTTTTTTTTAGTCTCGCTCTGTTGCCAGGCTGGAGTGCAGTGGCATGATCTCGGCTCACTGCAACCTCTAACTCACAGCAACTTCCCACTCCCTGGTTCAAGCAATTCTCCTGCCTCAGCCTCCTGAGTAGCTGGAATTACAGGCATGCGCCACCACACCCAGCTAGTTTTTGTATTTTTAGTAGAGACGGAGTTTCACCATGTTGTCCAGGATGGTGTCGATCTCTTGGCCTCATGATCCACCTGCCTCAGCCTCCCAAAGCTCTGGGACAACAGGCGCAAGCCACCGTGTGCAACCTTTTAAATGTTTTATTATGGAAAATGTTCTGCCTATGCAAAGTAAACAGACTAGTATAACAAACCCAACATATCTATCATCCAGCTTCAACAACTACAACATTCTGTCATTCTTGTTTCTTACATTTTCCTCTATTCCTAACTCAATTATTATTTCTATAACATTCTTTAGAGAAGTAAAATTTATATATCCATATATATATCAGAAGGTAAAAATCTTAACTGTGTAATTTTGGGGAATACCATATGAGAAATATAATGTGCCCATATAACCCATATTCCCTATCCAGATTTACAATACTCTCAGCATCTCAGAAAGTTCCCTAATGTACATTTCCAATCAATTTACACTCCCAACCCAGAGACAATCATTGTTCTGAATTTTTTCCATACCACAGATTAGTTTTGCCAATTCTAGGACTTCATAAATAGAATTGCAGAGCATATGGTCTTTTGTGTCTGGGATCTTTCACTCAGAATAAGGTTTGTGAGATTCATCCATGATGATGCGTGTATCAGTGGTTTCTTCCTTTTTTTTCTTTCTAGTATTTCATTCTATGAATATACCACAATTTATTTATCTATTCTCTTAAAGTTAACCATTTAAGTTCTTTCAAGTTTTACAGTATTATAACTAAGGCTGTTATGATTGTTCTTGTAATTGTATTTTGTGAACATGCATTTTCATTATTTGGGGTAAATATCTAGAAGTGAAATTTCTCAGACAAAGGGTAAGTAAAAGACTATTTTATAATACATACATTAATTTCTTAGGTTCCCACAAGTGACTTGCAAATGTTTGTCTTGACAAAACCAAAATATTCTTTTAGATCATTTTTATGATAGAAAATGTGCCTCGAAAATACAACTTTGCCCAGAACTTTGGGAGGCCGAGGCAGGCGGATCACCTCAGGTCAGGAGTTCAAGACCAATCTGGCCAACATCCTGAAACCCCGACTACTAAAAATATAAAAAAAGTTAGCCAGGCATGGTGGTGCACGCTTGTAATCCCAGCTACTTGGCAGGCTGAGGCAGGAGAATCACTTGAACCCAGGAGGTGGAGATTGCAGTAAGCCGAGATAGTGCCACTGCACTCCAGCCTGGATGACAACAGTGAAACGCTGTCTTAAAAAAAAAAAAAAAAATTCAGTGCTAAGTAGCAATGTGATGTGTGAAGACACTACATGCTAACTAGAAGTAATAAAATAGTCTTCTAATTTATATGTGAAATCTAAGTAAATCCTGAAGCCCCATGTGACTCAGTCCTGCCAATATTAAAAATCTCCTTTCTCCACTGTCTTTTCCCCTTGATAACTCCATCTATTTGTATGCTACGTATTAGAAAAACTACAGAAAATTATTTTATGTGGTCACATGGACATAGAGAGTGGAATGATAAATAATGAAGACACAGAAGAGTGAGGGAGTGGGAGAGGGGAGGATGATGAAAAATTGGCTAATGGGTACAATGTATGTTATTAAGATAACAGATACCCTAAAAGCCCTGACCTGACCACTATGCAGTCTGTGCATGTAACAACATTGCATATCTACCCCATAAATGTGCAAAAATAAAAAGGAAAAAAATATTTAAAATAAGTGAAACTCGAAAAAGAATGAATAAGGAGAAACAAACTTTACATTCTTTTTTCTTCCATAAAGTTCTAAAAGAAAAAAGAAACACAAATGCAAACATAAACTGTAAGGTAACTTATCTATAATTACAAAATAATTTGTCTTTTCTGAGCTAATTGTTCGGTAAGAATTGGACAAGTATTGTATTACTAAGATAGTACCCCTGACTGCCCTTATATACATAATACTAAATTATTCTTAGTTTTCTAGGTTTACTCAGTTCAATGAATAATCAGGGGTCCGTGTTATAATCAAGGTAAGGTGGGTAAATAAGGTCAACTTTCCTCCAATATTATGATACTGCCCTCCTCCCTCTCAAACTTTAAAGTTCCTACAAATAACCTGAAAAGCCTGTGAAAAGTACAGATTCCTGATCCCAAATCCACACTTATGGAATCAGAAACTCTCCAGTGGTGAAACTCAGGAAAAAGCCTCTTTTGGCAAAAAGGAAACAGGTGATCCTAATGTTTATAGAGGATTGTATTTTGAAAAACAAGCCTTATAAAAGATTTTTCACACCACTCCACTGCACCTCCAATTTTCAATTTACCTTCTACTTTTCATGCTATGAGTCTATCTTTTCCTGCAGGGTAAGATTTGAAGGACTAAAGTTTGGATGTTAGCACAGGATGGTCGGAAAGAAGAGGTTTAGTTCTAGACAAAAGGGTCTTCCGTGTCACTCAATTTGGCTCACCAGAAGTTATACTGGAATAATAGTAAAAAGAGTATATGTTTGCTGGGCCTTGTCCTCTGGCCAAATGTTTCCTTTAGAAGTCTGTTCTGTGGGATGGTTGCAGAGGGGTGATGAAGGGGGAAGAAACTGTGGTAGTAGAGAATTTAATGAGTTCAGGTTATAAGTTCTCACTATTTCTAGAACCCCATACATCCTACAATTGATTAACACTAAGGCCCCTCCATTTTGCTTTCTCCACTCATCCTCTTCTACTGCCTTTCAATCATAGTACACACTCAATTATCTAGAAAAGGTACCACTTTACTGTTTAGTGAAAACAAACAAGCAAAAACCTTTGGAGCTACAAGAAAGGGTAGCACATGCAGTTGTATACAACTCCAGGTATTCTAATATATGCATAGGGTGCCTTATGGAGTTGTGTGGCATACAATCTACAAAGCCATCCATAGTATGCAAGATGATATATATTAGGGAACAAACAAGTACGGAGTCCCATTAAATTAAACAAGATTTATATAGCTTCACTTATTAATTATGATGTTCACTCGTATTGTAACTAATTTCACAGGTAGCTCAACCAGTCCTATTTTTGCCTCTATTCTAACATTTAGATATTTATCAGCTCTTCCTCCCCATTGCCCTCTTATGTCCTCAGCTCAAATCTGAAAATTTCTTTTCTAGTTCTCTCCCTGTCTGGGATTCGGGTCTATTCCTTATATCTCAATTGGATAATTTGTCCCAAGTTTTTAATTCCATGAATTTCTGTAAAATGATTTTTCTCTTCTGATTGGCTATGAAGCTTTCACAACGGAAAATGTTTATAAGAAACCAAATTCAACTATCACACATAACCAATTTTACCCTTTCTCCTCTTCCGCTGCCTTGTGGGTTAAACACCTGCAGTTGCACTAATAAGCTTGGCTCTTGATACAGTGGGAAAATATTCCCTATTAGCACAAAACATGGCTCAGAGGGTAAAATGAAAAAACATGGGTAATAAAGAAAAAACTGGATAAGAACAGAATACAACCTAGGTCTCTATTTTCTCATCTGCAAATGAGAAAAAGTAGGTACCAAACCTGACCGTTCCATCAGAATCCCATATAGGGATATGCCATAAAATATAGGTTATTAGTCTCCACTCCCAGAATATTTTGATTTATTTTGTCTAAGGATAGGACCTGAGAATCTGCATTTTTAAAAATACTCCTTACCAGATATACATTTTCATATCATAAATACAATGTACTTGTAAAACGCAAAGCAGATGAGTTCCAGTTTCAGTAAAAATGGAGTAAATAACTCCATCCTACCTCCTCGACTGATTACAACTAAGAACTCTGCACCAAATACATAAAACAGCTCTCAGAAGACTCTGAAAGGAAGATAAGACCAGGTAGTCTGAATATAGAATTCAGTACTCAAAGGACCAATCAGCAATAAGTTGCCTGTTGGTTTGTTTTGCCCCCTGTCTTCTATATCCTGGCTTAAACTCCGTGGCAGACAAAAATCAAAACTACTAACAGGTACAGATAAAGTAAGATTCAAGAGAAGTTCACTCTCTCTAGCCAGAGCACATCAAAAAGCTTATACACCATGATCAAGTTGGTTTCATCCCTGGGATGCGACGCTGGTGCAACATATGCAAATCAATGAATGTACTCCATCACATAAACAGAACCAATGACAAAAACCACACGATTATCCCAATAGATGCAGAAAAGGCCTTCAATAAAATTCAACACACCTTTATGCTAAAAACTCTCAATAAACTAGGTATTGATAGAATGTATCTCAAAAGAATAAGAGTTATTTATGACAAACCCACAGCCAATATCATACTGAATGGGCAAAAGCTGGAAGCATTCCCTTTGAAAACCAGCACAAGACAAGGATGCCTTCTCTCACCACTCCTATTCAACATAGAATTGAAAGTGCCGGCCAGGGCAATCAGTCAAGAGAAAGAAATAAAGAGTATTCAAATAGGAAGAGTGGAAGTAAAATTGTCTCGGTTGCAGGTGACACGATTGTATATTTAGAAAATCCCATCATCTGAGCCCAAAATCTCCTTAAGCTGAAAAGCAACAAAGTCTCGGGATACAAAATCAATGTGCAAAAAACACAAGCATTCCTATACACCAATAATAGACAGAGCCAAATCATGGGTAAACTCCCATTCATAATTGCTACAAAGAGAATAAAATACCTAGGAATATAACTTGCAGGAGATGTGAAGGACCTCTTCATGGAGAACTACAAACCACTGCTCAAGGAAATAAGCGAGGAAACAAACAAATGGGAAAACATTCCATGCTCATGGATAAGAAGAATCAATATTGTGAAAGTGGCCATACTGCCCAAGGTAATTTATAGATTCAATGTTATCCCCACCAAGCTACCATTTACTTTCTTCACATAATTAGAATAAAATACTTTAAATTTCACATGGAACCAAAAAAGAGCCTGCATAGCCAAGACAATCCTAAGCAAAAAGAACAAAGCTAAAGGCATCATGCTACCTGACTTCAAACTATACTACAAGGCTACAGTAACCAAAACAGCATGGTACTGGTACCAAAACAGATATATAGACCAATGGAACAGAACAGAGGCCTCAGAAATAACACCACACATCTACAACCATCTGTTATTTGACAAACCTGACAAAAACAAGCAATGGGAAAAGGATTCCCTATTTAGTAAATGGTGTTGGGAAAACTGGCTAGCCATAGGCAGAAAACTGAAACTGGACCCCTTCCTAATACCTGATACAAAAATTAACTCAAGATGGATTAAAGACTTAAATGTAAGACCTGAAACCATAAAAACCCTAGAAGAAAGCCTAGGCAATACCGTTCAGGACATAGGCATGGGCAAACACTTCATGACTAAAACACCAAAAGCAATGGCAACAAAAGTCAAAATTGACAAATGGGATCTAATTAAACTAAAGAGCTTCTGCACAGCAAAAGAAACTGTCATCAGCGTGAACAGGAAACCTACACAATGGGAGAAAATTTTTGCAATCTATCCATCTGACAAAGGGCTAATATCCAGAATCTACAAGGAACTTATACAAATTTACAAGAAAAAAACAAACAACCCCATCAAAAAATGGATGAAGGATATGAACAGACACTTCTCAAAAGAAGACATTTATGCAGCCAACAAACATATGAAAAAAAGTTCATCATCACTGGTCATTAGAGAAATGCAAATCAAAACCACAATGCGATACCACCTCACGCCAGATAGAATGGTGATCCTTAAAAAGTCAGGAAACAACAGATGCTGGAGAGGATATGGAGAAATAGGAACAATTTTACACTGTTGGTGGAAGTGTAAATTAGTTCAACCATTGTGGAAGACAGTGTGGTGATTCCTCAAGGATCTAGAACTAGAAATACCACTTGACCCAGCAATCCCATTACTGGGTATATACCCAAAGGATTGTAAATCATTCTACTATAAAGACACATGTACATGTATCTTAATTGCGGCACTATTCACAATAGCAAAGACTTGGAACCAACCCAAATGTCCATCAGTGACAGACTAGATTAAGAAAATGTGGCACATATACACCATGGAATACTATGCAGCCATAAAAACGGATGAGTTCATGACCTTTGCAGGGACATGGATGAAGCTGGAAACCATCATTCTCAACAAACTAACACAGGAACAGAAAACCAAACACTGCATGTCTCACTCATAAATGGGAGTTGAACAATGAAAACACATGGACACAGGGAGGGGGACATCACACACCAGGGCCTGTCAGGGGGTGGGGGGCTAGGGGAGGGATAGCGTTAGGAGAAATACCTAATGTAGATGATGGGTTGATGGGTGCAGCAAATCATCAAGGCACATGTATACCTATGTAACAAACCTGCATGTTCTACACATGTATCCCAGAACATAAAGTATAATAACAACAAAAAAGATATGAACAGACACTTCTCAAAAGAATATATTTGCATGGCAAAAACAAAAACATATTTTAAAAAGCTCAACATCACTGATCTCTAGAGAAATGCAAATCAAAACCACAGTGAGATACCATCTCACACCAGTCAGAATGGTGATTATTAAAAAGTAAAGAAACAATAGATGCCGGTGAAGCTGTGGAGAAATAGGAACACTTTTACACTGTTGGTGGGAATGTAAATTAGTTCAACCATTGTGGAAGACAGCACGGCAATTCCTCAAGGATCTAAAACCAGAAATACCATTTGACCCAGCAATCCTATTACTGGGTATATATCCAAAGGAATATAAATCATTCTACTATAAAGACACATGCGCATGTATGTTTATTACAACACTATTTTCAGTAGCAAAGTCATGGAACCAATTCAAATGCCCATCAAGGATAGACTGGATAAAGAAAATGTGGCACATATACACCATGGAATACTACACAGTCATAAAAAGGAATTAGATCATGTCCTTTGCAAGGACATGGATGAAGCTGGAAGCCATCATCCTCAGCAAACTAACACAGAAACAGAAAACCAAAAACACTGCACATTCTCATTCATAAGCGGAGTTGAACAATGAGAACACACAGACACAGGGAGGGGAACAACACACACCAGGGCCTGTTGGGGGTGGAGGGAGGGGGAGGGAGGGTGAGGAAACTTAGAGAACAAGTCAATAGGTGCGGCAAACCACCATGGCACACATATACCTATGTAACAAACCTGCACATTCTGCATATGTATCCTGGAACATAAAGTAAAATAAATTTACAAAATAAAAAAATAAAAAAAAGAATGAACAGCCAGGTAGGACTAAAGCAAATAGAAAAAATAATAATAATAATAATTAGAAGAGAAATCAATGAAATTAAAAACAGAAATTAATAGAGAGAAAATCAACAAAACCAAAAGGTGGCTCTTTAAGAAAGTCAATGAAATTGATAAACCTCTAGCCAGGTTAACCATGGTTAGGGGGAAAGGGCGAAGACATAGATTACTAATATTAGAAAGGAAAGCTGAGCCATTATTACTGATTTCACATGGACCTTAAAAGCACAACAAAGGAGTACTGTGACAACTCTTTGCCCACATACTTGATAACTTAGATAAAATGGACCAACTCCTTGAAAGATAAACTATCAAAACTCACGCAAGAAGAAATACATATTATTCAACAATAATCCTATTAAAGAAATGGGATCAACAATTAAGAATCGTCCAGAAGAAAACATCAGGCTCAGATAGTTCCACTGGTAAAATCTACCAAATGGTTAGGCAAGAAAGGATACCAATTCTCTACAATCTCTTCTAGAAAAATAGAAGCAGAGAAAATACTTCCTAACACATTCTGTAAGTCCAGCATTATGCTAATACCAAAATCAAATAAAGACATCACAAGAAAGAGCTACAGACCAGTATCTCTCATAAACATGGACAAAAAACTCCTCAAGAAAATATTAGCAAATTGAATCCAGCAATGTATTTAAAAATTTATATACCACAACCAAGTGAGATTTTCTTCCAGTTATGCAAGGCTGGTTCAACATTTGAAAATTAATCAACATCAATCACATCAGCAGGCTAAAGAAGGAAATCACATAATCATATCAATAGATGCAGTAAAAGCATTTGACAAATCTAACACATGTGTGATTAAAACTTTTGGAAGACTGATAACACCGGGGAAATTTCTCGATAAAGAACATCTACAACAAATCCATAGCTTCCATTATACTTAAGACTGGACTTAAGTATGGGTGCCTTCTTCCAAGGTTGAGAACAAGGCAAAACATCCTCTCTTATCACTCCTATTCTACATGTACTTGGAGTCCTAGGTAGCACAATAAGACAAGAATAAGAAATAAATGTGTATACATTAAAAGAAGAAACAAAAATGTTTTTTGCATGTGACATGATTATATATGTATAAAATCCCAAAGCCTATACAAAAAAAAAATATCCTGGAAGTAATAAGCAAGTATAGCAAGGTCGTAAGATAGAAAGTTAACATTAAAAAGGCAATTGTTTATCCATATATCAATAATGAAGAGTTGGAATTTAAAATTTAAATAAAAATACCGTTTACAATAGCATTGAAATATATTAAATACTTCAGTATAAATATATTTAAATGGCATGGAATCTGTATGTGAAAACTACAAATTACTAATGAAAGAATTCAAAGATGTAAATAAATGGAAAGATATATCATGATCATGCTATTCACAGACTCAATATAGTTAAAATGTCAAATCACCCCAATTGATGTACATATTTAAAGCAATCCCAATGAAAATTCCAAAATTTTTTGTACATGTTAACAAGCTGATTCTAAAAATTTTATGGAAAGTGAAATAACCAAAACATTTTTGAAGAAGAAAAACAAAGCTGAAGGACACGGTCCCCAATATTAAGATACACTTTAAAGCTATAGAAATCAAGGCAGGGCAGTATTGGCTTAAGGACAGATATACAGACAAATGGAAAAAATGGTGAGTTCCAAAATAGAGCCATGTAAATATGTTCAATTGATTTTTTGACAAAGATGTAAAGGCAATTTAATAGAGAAAGGACAGTCTTCAACAAACGATGCTGGAACCATTGGACATCCATATGAAAAAAAATAAACCTTGACCTATACCTCACTGCCAAGACCAGCTCGGTTGGGGAGACCGTAACTCAGCGGCACTAGAGGAATTAAAGACACACACACAGAAGTATAGAGGTGTGAAGTGGGAAGTCAGGGGTCTCACAGCCTTCAGAGCTGAGAGTCCCGAACAGAGATTTACTCACATATTTATTAACTGCAAACCAGTCATTAGCATTGTTTCTATAGATATTAAATTAACTAAAAGTATCCCTTATGCAAAACAAGGGGATGGGCCGAATTAAAGGAATAGGTTGGGCTAGTTAACTGCAGCAGGAGCATGTCCTTAAGGCACAGATCGCTCATGGTATTGTCTGTGGCTTAAGAATGCCTTTAAGAATGATGGTTTCCAGCTGCATCCATGTCCCTACAAAGGACACAAACTCATCCTTTTTTTATGGCTGCATAGTATTCCATGGTGTATATGTGCCACATTTTCTTAATCACAAGAACAGAAAACCAAACACTGCATGTTCTCACTCATAGGTGGGAACTGAACAATGAGATCACTTGGACTTGGGAAGGGGAACATCAGACACTGGGGCCTATCATGGGGAGGGGGGAGGGGGGAGGGATTGCATTGGGAGTTATACCTGATGTAAATGACGAGTTGATGGGTGCTGACGAGTTGATGGGTGCAGCACACCAACATGGCACATGTATACATATGTAACAAACCTGCACGTTGTGCACATGTACCCTAGAACTTAAAGTATAATAATAATAATAATAATAATAATAATAATAAAAGAATGCCTTTAAGCAGTTTTCTGCCCTGGGCAGGCCAGGTATTCCTTGCCCTCATTCTGGTAAACCCACAACCTTCCAGCGTGGGTGTTAGGGCCATTATGAACATGTTACAGTGCTGCAGAGATTTTGTTTATGGCCAGTTTTGGGGCCAGTTTATGGCCAGATTTTGGGAGGCTTGTTCCCAACATCTCACATTGTATACAAAAAACAAAAATGGGTCAATTTTCTAAACTTCTAGAAGAAAATATAGGAAAACTCCCTGTGACCTTAGGTTAGGTAAAGATTTCTTAGACGTAACACCAAAAGCACAATCCATAAAAGAAGAAATTGAAATGTACATCTTTTAAATTTAAAAATTTGCTCTGTGGAGGACACTGTAAAGTACGTGAAAATACAAACCACAGACTGGGAGAAATATTTGAAAGTTACGTATCCAACAAAAGACTTATATAAAGCTCTATAATAATAAAATAATCTAATATTTAAAACCAGACAAAATATTTGAATAGATATTTCATCAAAGAAAATATATAATGGCAAATAATCACATGAAAAGATGCTCAACTTCATTAGTCATTAAGGGTATGCAAATTAAAACCACCATGAGATACCATTATATCTCTATTAAAATGGCTTAAAAAAAACTACCAACAATACCTAGTGCCAGTGAGACTGCAGAGCAACTGAAACTCGCATATTGCTGGTGGGGATGCAAAATGGTACAACCATTGTGGAAAACAGAGGCATAATTTTTTAGAAATTTAAACATAGACTTAAAAATATAAATATACACTTACCATGTGACCCAGCAATCCTATTACTAGGTATTCACCCTAGAGATACGAAACTTATTTTCACATGAAAACTTGCATATAAACATTTGTATCAGCATTATTTTCAGTCAGAAAAATACAGAAACAACTCAAATGTCCCTCAATAAGTGAATGCATAAACATACTATGGTAGTCAGCAATCAAAAGAACAGATGCAATAACATGAATCAATCTCAAACCCATCATGCTAAGTAAAAGAAACCAGTCTCAAAAAGTTACATACTATACGATTCCATTCATATGGCATTCTTTAAGAGCAAAATTTATAGGGACAGAGAACAGATCAGTGGTTGCCAAGGATCAAGGGTAGGGAGAATGTCTAATCGCAAAGAGGTAGCAAGTGGGAATTCTGGAGAGTACCAGAATTGTTCTATATCCTGTTAGTGATGGTTACAAAAATTTATACATTTGTTATAATTTAAAAGTAAATTTTACCATCTGTAACTCTTACCATCTGTAATATAAAAAACAACAGTAAACAAGTCTGAGTTGTGGATATTTTAATAAATATATAAAATATGTATATTATGTAATGGAAGATTATACAAAATAAAATTAAAAGACAAAGAAACCAAAGCAAAACAGGAAAAAGGCATCATGGGAGTAAATACAACTATGCAATTTGTCCCAGTTGCCTCTTAAAGAGAAAGGGTCTGTTTCCTTTTGTTTAACATGTCTTCCTTATTTTGAAGTAATCATTATAAAGTTCCAACATTGCTGTTACGGACTCAGCTGTGCTCATAAAATGAAGACTACAGACTTATAAAAATTCTCTAAAGACCAAATCAATTCTTTTCTAAGTGAATAAAATCTATTGCATTGTCAATCTAATTAACTGTACAGAAGCCCAGCATTAAGATGGCCTTAAAACCCTTGAATCAAAAAACGGCCAATTCAGAGCCAATGTATAGCTATGACTTAGGATTAAAGGAAAATCATTCTGCCAGATAATGTCTCCTTTTTTTCATATGTGTAAAGGTAGTGATATTTTTTGCTCCTGTAATCCTGACTTCAATTTCTGAAAGTAACTAAACATTGCAATTTTTAAAAGGGTTTCCAAGCAACTATATGAATTCTTCCCAATCCAGAGGATGAAAACATTTGTAGTGAATCCAGTTTTAATAACGTGGTGGCCTTGTTTTTGCACTTAGCAAAGATGGTTTCATCCATCACAGGAAATGACACTTCTGACAGAAAGAAAATAAGATGTAAATTAGCTAGAGGAGAGAACAGAGCAGTGACTTTTCCATTTGGAATAAGAAAGGCTCAGAAAAGCAAATTGTCTTGCAGGAGTTATGATCCCATTGCAGCTTCATCACGTAATTTCCAAATGACTTGCAGCCTTCCTTCCAATTATGAAATCTGTATTATTTGACTTGTTAAAACTGGCCTAGAGGGGAGAGAATCATTTGGTAAAATCTGAAAGGGAGCAACCCCTTAAGAATCTGGCACTTCTCTCTAAAAAACCATTGTCCAATAGAAATATAATGTGAACCACATATGTGATTTTAAATTTTATTGTAGCCATATTTTAAACATTAAGAAAAAGGGTGGGATTAATTTTAATAATATTTTTATTTAATCCAATATATCCAAAATAGTTATCTCAAAATGCCATCAATATAAAACTTATTAATGAGATTTTACATTTTTTCACCTCAAGTCTTCAAACCCAGTGCAAATTTTACACTTAGGGCATATCTCAATTAAGAATAGCCACATTTCAAGCACTCAATAGCCACATGTAACTAATGGCTACCATACTGAACAATGCAGCTCTAAACAGTTTTTATATCCATGAAAAATGGAAGGCAGGATCATTTCCTTCACTCAGTCTTTGGAATTAAGAATGGACACTTCAAGGAGAAGATTGTAAGAAAGTAGACCAAACTGATTTCCTTGGAGAAGATGATAAAATATATAACTGGGCTTGGGTACAATTAATGTTGTCATTTTACTGTATTAAGGATCACAGCAAATGTCAGGCTACATTATCTGTTTCCTTTGAGAATCAGTTAAAAACTTATTTGCACTGTGAAGCCATTATTGATTACACCCATCTTTCTTTTGTTTTTCACAAGTTACCATTAATTCTAGTTAATACACCCATCTTTCTATACACCAATTGGCCACTTGACTTTTGTCTCTTCGCCTCTTCTTAATTTTCTTCCCTCACTCATGCCAGCCAGTGAGGTACGGTAGAAATTGCGTAGGTTATGAAGTAAAAAGACAAAGAATTGCTTCCCCAGGTTCACCCCTGCCTAATGCCTCTTGCTCTCATTATCCCTGTCCCTACTACTGAAAGTACCCACACACAGGGCCAGTCAATGGGACAAAGGCAGGATACATAACAGGAACCTCAGCATTCCTTTGGGTGGTACCTAGAATTGACAGCACTGATGGACATTTCCCTGCTTCCTGTGTTGAACCAGTCCATGGCACTGAGTTCCTGCCGGGATTCTCTGCTGAATATTACAGAATAGCTCAGCATCCTTCTTCATTGCTGTGATCTATCTGATGGAGCAGTCTCTCCCTTGATTCTGAATATTGCCTAAAGCCCAAACTTGATCTTCCTGTCAGCCCCTGAAATCAACCTGCTCAGGTTTCTTGTTGAGGCCATACTCTGCAGCTAGTTCAGTTTACCAGCCTCTCATTGCTTCCTATCGGGGTTTCCACATATCAACCCCCAATTCCACACCATCCTTGAGCCCACTAGCAATATGAAAATCTACTTCCTAATTTGTAAAGTTGGAGTTAATAATATTTACCTTACAGGATTATTATGAGGATCAATGAGTCAATGCATGAGAAAATGCTTTGCCAACTACAAAGAACTAAGTGTTCGATATTGAGTTTTTTGCTTAGTGCTTACTATATGTATGGCATTAAACTCATAAGTAACAATCTTTTTTTAAACTTTTAAGTACAGAGGTGTGCAGGATATGCAAGTTTTTTACTTAGGTAAACGTGTATCATGTGAGTTTGTTATACAGATTATTTCATTACCCAGGTATTAAGCCTGGTGTCCATTAGTTATTTTTCCTGATCCTCTCCCTCCTCCCACCTTCCACCCTCTGATAGGCCCCAGTGTGCATTGTTCCTATCTATGCGTTCATGTGTTCTCATCGTTTAGCTCACTTATAAGCGGGAACATGCAGTATTTGGTTTTCTGCTCTGGCGTTAGATTTCTAAGGATAATGGTCATCAGCTCTATCCATATCCCTGCAAAGGACACGAGCTCATTATTGTTTACAGCTGCATAGTATTCCATGGTGTATATATACACATTTTCTTTATCCAGTCTACCATTGGTGGCATTTGGGTTGATTCTATGTCTTTGCTGCTGTGAATAATGTGCATGTATCCTTATAATAGAATGACTTACATAACTTTGGGTATATACCCAGTAATGGAATTACTGGGTTGAAAGGTATTTCTGTCTATAGCTCTTTGAGGAATCACCACACTGTTTTCCACAATGGTTGAACTACTTTACACTCCCACTAACAGTGTATAAGAATTCCTTTTTCTCCACAGTTTTGCCAGCATTTGTTGTTTTTTGACTTTTTAGTAATAGTCATTCTGATTGGTGTGAGATGGTATCTCACTGTGGTTTTGATTTGCATGTATCTAATGATCAGTGATGTTGAGCTTCTTTTCATATGCTTGTTGGCCACATCTATGTCTTCTTTTGAAAAGTGTCTGTTCATGTTCTTTGCCCACTCTTTAATGGGGCTCTTTGTTTTTTTCTTGTAAATTTGTTTAAGTTTCCTATAGATACTGGATATTAGGTCTTTATCAGATCCATAGTTTGTAAAAATTTTATCCCATTCTATATAGTCTGTTCAATCTGTTGATAGTTTCTTTTGCTGTGCAGAAGCTGTTTAATTGGATCCCATTTGTCAATTTTTGCTTTTGTTGCAACTGCTTTTGGCGTCTTTGACTTGGAATTTTTGCCTGTTCCTATATCCAGATGGTATTACCTAGGTTGTCTTCCAGGGTTTTTATAGGTTTGGGTTTTACATTTAAGTCCATCTTTTGTTTATTTTTGTATATGGTATAAGGAAAGTGTCTAGTTTCAATTTTCTGCATATGGCTAGCCAGTTATCCCAGCATCATTTATTAAATAGGCAATCCTTTCCCCATTGCTTATTTTTGTCAGATGTGTTGAAGATCAGATTGTTGTAGGTGTGTTGTCTTATTTCTGGGCTTTGTATTCTGTTGCATTGGTCTATTTGTCTGCTTTTGTACCAGTACTATACTGCTTTGGTTACTGTAGCCATGTAGTATAGTTTGAAGTCAGATGGTGTGATGACTCCAGCTTTGTTCTTTTTGCTTAAGATTACCTTGATTATTCAGGCTCTTTTTTGGTTCCATATGAATTATAAAATTATTTTCTCTAGTTCTGTGAAGAATGTCAATGGTAGTTCAATGAAAATAGCATTGAATCTATAAATAGCTTTGGGCAGTATGGTCATTTTACAGACATTGATTCTTTCTATCCATGAGTATAAAATGTTTGTCTACTTCTTTGTGTCATCTCTGATTTCCTTAAGCAGTGGTTGTATGGTTCACCTTGTAAAGCTCTTTCACCTCCCTTGTTAGCTGTATTCCTAGGTATTTTATTTTTTTATGGCAATTGTGAATGGGAATGCATTCCAGATTTGGCTATCTGCTTGCCTGTTGTTGGTGTATAGGAATGTTAGCAGATTTTGTACAATAGTTTTGTATTCTGAAACTTTGCTGAAGTTGTTTTTCGCTTTAAAAGCTTTTGGGCTGATACAATGGGTTTTCTAGATATAGGATTATGTTATCTGCAAACAAAAAGAGTTTAACTTCCTCTCTTCCTATTTGAATGCCCTTTATTTCTTTCTCTTGACTGATTGCCCTGGCCAGAAATTTCAATACTCTGTTGAATAGGAGTGGTGAGAGAGAGAGAGCATCCTTGTCTTGTGCCAAGTTTCAAAGGGAGTGCTTCCAGATTTTGGCCATTCAGTATGATATTGGCTGTGGGTTTGTCATATGTAGCTTTTATTATTTTGAGGTATGTTCCTTTACTGCCTAGTTTATTGAGAGTTTTTAACATGAAGGAATGTTGAATTTTATTGAAAGCCTTTTCTGCATCTATTGAGATAATCATGTGGTTTTCTCTTTAGTTCTGCTTCTGTGATGAATCACAATTATTGATTTGTGTACATTGAACCAACCTTGCATCCTGGGGGTGAAGCCTACTTGATCACGGTGTATAAGCTTTCTGATGTTCTGCTGGATTCACTTTCCCAGTATTTTGTTGAGGACTTTTGCATTGATGTTCATCAAGGATATTAGCCTGAAGGATATTGGCCTGAAGTTTTCTTTTCTGTTGTGTCTCTGCCAGGTTTTTGTATCAGGATGATGCTGGCATCATAGAATGAGTTAGGGAGCAGTCCCTCCTTTTCCATTTGTTGGAATAGTTTCAGTAGGAATGGTACCAGCTCTTCTTTGTTCTGGTAGAATTCAGCTGTGAATCTGTCTGGTCCTGGGCTTTTCTTAGTTGGTAGGTGTATTAGTCAGGGTTCTCCAGAAGGACAGTTCTGTACCTCTAGAATGAATATATATATATATTCCATTAGTTCTGTCCCATATATGTGTGTATATATATAGGAGTTTATTAAGTATATGTATATTCCATTAGTTCTGTCATATATATAAAGTTTATTAAGTATTAACTCACATGATCACAAGGTCCCACAATAGGCCATCTGCAGGCTGAGGAGCAAGGAGAGCCAGTCTGAGTTCCAAAACTGAAGAACTTGGAGTCCGATGTTTGAGGGCAAGAAGCACCCAGCATGGGAGAAAGATGTAGGCTGGGAGGCTAGGCCAGTCTCTCTTTTCACATTTTTCTGCCTGCTTATCTTCTAGCCACTCTGGCAGCTGATTAGATTGTGCCCACCCAGATTAAAGGTGTATCTGCCTTTCCCAGCCTACTGACTCAAATGTTAATCTCTTTTCACAACACCCTCACAGACACACCAAGGATCAATACTTTGTATCCTTCAATCCAATCAAGTTGACACTCAGTATTAACCATCACAGTAGGCTATTTATTAGGGCCTCAATTTCAGACCTTATTATTGGACTATTCAGGGATTCAGTTTCTTCCTGGTTCAGTCTTGGGAGGGTATATGTGTCCAGAATTTATCTATTTCTTCCAGATTTTCTATTTTATGTGCATAGAGGTGTTTATAATGCTGATTTTTGTTTGCATATCTGTAGGGTCAGTGGTAATATCCCCCTTATCATTTCTAATTGTGTTTATTTGAATCTTCTCTCTTTTCTTCTTAATCTAGCTAGTGGCCTATTTTATCAATTTTTTAAAAAATATGGAATGCTTCATGAATTTGCATGCCATCCTTGCCCAGGGGCCATGCTAATCTCTGTATCATTCCAATTTTGTACATATGTGCTGCCAAAGTGAGCACAAACTCATAAGTAATAATCTAACCACCAATACTATAGATGTAGCACATACATTCCTAAAATTTTTATATAATGCCCCTTGAATGGGGGTGTCTGTTTTTTAAATTAATTATTTTATAGGAAATTTTATATATAGTCCTACAGAGAGGCAGAAAGAAGATGGGAGGTAAGATTATTGAAGTCAATAGCACCATATATGACTCTAATACTTGGGGATTTCTCATTTTCAAATGTTGTTTCTTCCATAACCTTCCTTGACCAAATTCATATTCTGTAGTTACTATTTCAGATAGCAAGTATAACTGAAAATGTGAAAATTATATTTTTATTCTTGAGAAAGCTTTGGGGGCAACCTGGGTGATAGTCAACATTGCAAAAAAAGAAAAAAAAAAGGATTCTTCTATAAATTCCAGAGACAGACATGCCAGCAACCATGTATTATTTGGGTAGTGATTTGAAAATCACTGCCTCAAATACAAAATACAAAATGCCAGACTTAGAGTTGATGTCATGGTATTCCCATTCCAACTAAAATCCTATAAATCTAGATGGAGACTAACCTGTGTTTCTGATAAGACTTGAAAGAAGAAATTATTTCAACTCCCATTTAGAATAAATTAATCCAGATACCAACCTAACTCAAAGAGATTTCTAAGCTCATCATATTTTACTAGAAAAAAGTATAAAGAAACTTCCTGCTTTCTTGTATAATTTGTATAAGAGTCAACCACAGAGCATGCTAGGACTTTGAAGATGGTTCAACAGTGGAAAGGGATTAAACTATTCTTAAGGACAAAGCCTGGACTAGGGACCCTAATTCATCAGTAAGGATTGCTAGGCTAGCCAAGAGGCAAATCACCTTGCCTGTGGTGGTACATCAGACTCGGGCTCAACCTAGACTGGTATCCCTTGCCAAGGGGGTCTGCTCAAGTATGTGGCCAAGGTGAGGCTTGCAGTCAAGTTGCATTGGTCAGATTCTGGCAGGAAAACAATCACTTCAGATGGTGCAAATAAAGACACTTTAAGGTCTACTTACAAAATTCTGAGCAGAATTAAGAGAACAAGGAAGGGACATTGAGTCACCCAGAGACTAACAACAGCAGGAAGCCATCACTATTCTTAGGCCTCCAGCTCAGAGCTGGAGCCATGGGGAGGGGCCTCCTGGTAAGAGCTATAGGCCAGGAGAGATACTGCTGCTTCCAGAGCTGAACATCAAGCAGAAGCTTCCACTCTCTTATCTAATGTTGGAGCTTCACCTCACATTGGCCTAAGTCAGGTATAGTAACAAATATTTTAGGCTTTGTGAGCCATACTATCCTTGTTACAACTTCTGTACTCTGCTAGTGTGGTGTAAAAGCAACCATAGACAATACAGAGACAAATGAGCATGGCTGTGTTTCAATAAAACTTTATCTACAAAAACAGGCAGTAGGTTGGATTCAGTCTCTGGGCCAGAATCTAACCCAAAGGGAGTCCAGGTGAGGTAGTCTGCCAGAATCAGCCACTTGTGACACACAGCAGGGCAGAGAAGCAGAGAGAGCATGGATCTGGGGCCAGGAGAGAGCCACAAATAGAAAATAACCAGCATACAATTCTTCAGGTAGCCCGTTTGGCATAAAGCAACAACTCACTCTTCACGAGGGATATGAAGAGCAATGTCCACTGCTCTTCTCCTTGGTGACTCTAGGAAAAGCTGGGCAGGAGGAAAAGGCCTTAGTCAAGGAAAATGGAGCTCAGGATGGCACCCAGAGGTAAAACAGTGAAGTAACCTCCAAGTTGAAATAAAGTCCTTAGTTCCCAATGATTTAGCCACCTACCTGGGGCCTACATGAGAAAACTGAGGCCTACATGAGGAAACTGACAAGAAAGACTGCTGCTGAGTGAGCCTGGGGGTGCTTGGGGCTCATGTTGGTTAGTGCTTCCACATTTCTAACAGTTATTAGTCTTTGGGATTCAGAAATGAGAAATCAGAATACCTGGGTATTGTCAGGAATTCTCAAAATCACAAGCTCTTCCTGAAGTATTTCCAAAATCACTCATACTCTACCCAGTATGGCTGATATCTGAAATATATATATATTTAATAAATAAGAATATTAAGTTTTGTAATATTTACAAAGACCTGTAGCTATTAGCAGATATTCAAACTGAAAAATGGCAATGAACATTATTGGGTGGTATTCAAATAATATATTTGTATATCCTACCAAGCTTAACAGCATGACATAAAATCACATATCAAATTGCCAATTTAAGGACTTATTTTGATCCTAAAATTTTGTATTTCTTGGAACACGACCCATAGGATTGGTTTAAAGTATTCTACACATATAAACTGACTAATGTTTATTTTATTTGCAAGAATAATTCACCATTGGCAGCAGACAGGCCCACAACCACTCACATATTAGATGGCAACAGCTACAAGCAAGACTGACTGATTCAACTGTAACCATTTCTCTTCTGTGTTCCTGCCCTGAAACTGTTCACTTAACCTCCTGCTCAGAATTCCAGTGTTTCCTGCTCTTGTCTTCCATTTGAGGTCAGCAGATTCCTTACAACCAGCAACATCTCTTTGTTGATTTTTAAGCTTTAATTCTTGTCAAGGAATTATAATATTATAATATATTTTCTCATTTTTCTGATTTCTCAACTGATTTTCCTGAGGATCCTGGATTTGGGAAAATATCTAAGTTTCTTGGGAAAGGCTAGGAAAGAATTCCCACATGAACACATTCTACCAAGCCCAGCACATGCAGGGCTGATGGCAACTATACTTCTTTCTATCCTACCTGTCCATGAGATGGGTCCAAATGAACTTCCAGGCTGAACCTCATGGTTTTAGGATCTAGGTAAGCAGTTTAAGATCTTTCTGTTCCTGTGGGGCTAGATCATCCATGTAAGGACCTGAATCTGGTTGATTTTAGGACTAGTCAGACTGTGGGTGTTAGACTTCTTGATCTCAAGAAATTCTTGAAAGGGAGATTACAGATTGTCACACTTTCTAATAGGCATAATGGTAAAAATCTGGACAGAATTGCCCATGAGCCGTAGTGCTAAGAAAAAATTCTGACCTGCATTCTTCGCTCAAAAATGGCTTGCCAGATCCTAAATGTATGCTCAGTTCAACAACATTAGGTCTGAATGGACACCAACAACATTAGGTCTGAATGGAAAACATCATTGTTAAGAAGCCAGCTCTCTATATTAGTTGAATGTGGTTCCATCTTTCCACCTATACGCTTCTCCCACCTCCTGGTACTTCCTTCAGTAGGACCCCCAGAGCCCCCAGGTTACTTTTTAATCATTCATCCATTTATTCATTCAACAAATAGTTATGGAGCATTTATTATATTCTAGGTACCCCACTAGTCTCTGAAGATAAAATATACACAATCCTGCTGTCATGGAGCTTATAGTATAGCAGGAGACATAAGCAATACACAAATAATTATGTAGAATAATGAGTTGAAGGATTTACTCTCCTAAAAAGCACAAATTACAAACTATGAGATGTGCTATGAGTAGAAGTAACTCTTTACTCATTATTGCTGATATCTGAAAAAAAAATGTTTTGCCCAAGGTCATAGAATTCAGGGAAAGGGGAGCCAGGAGAAGTGCTTCAAGAAAAAGGAACAGCAGACACAAAGGACTGAGGGGAGGAAAGTGCTCTGTGAGTTCTGAGAAAGTGGAGAAATCAAGTGCAGCTGGAGCACGTGGTGAAGGGCATGATAGACATGGAGAGGGGTCACGCAGACCCCCCTCCAGGGAAGAACTTACGCCAGCTGTCAGCTGCACCAACATCTGCCAGGGCTGAAGAGACCCACTTTGCCCAAGTTCATGCCTAGAGTCATGCCCAAACACATGTTAGGCAAGATAGAAAGGCCTGAAGCAGGATAATTGTGATGAGCAAAACTCACTTTGGAGCTCCCCATTATGTTGGCCAAGGCTTTCTTGGCCCTGCATTGAAGTTCAACTTCTTCCTCTGCTCCATTCTGCTTCCTTCTCCTTTCCTTTCACATATACTGGCATTCATTAATAAACACTGTGTACACCAAACTTTGTCTTAGTGTCTGCTGCTGGAAAACCCAGATGAGGGAAGTTGTGATGAATCTGGAAAGGTACGGTGGAGCCAGGTCATAAGAGACTTTTTTGTTTGTTTGTTTTTGAGATGGAATCTTGCTCTGTCACCCAGCCTGGAGTGCAGTGGTGCTAGCTCGGCTCACTGCAACCTCCGCCTCCCAGGCTCAAACAATTCTTCTGCTTCGGCCTCCCAAGTAGCTTGGATTACAGGCCCATGCAATCAAGCCTGGCTAATTTTTGTATATTTAGTAGAGACAGTGTTTTACCATGTTGGCCAGGCTGGTGTCAAACTCCTGACCTCACGTGATCCGCCCACCTCGGCCTCCCAAATCGCTGGGATGATTATAGGTGTGAGCCACCGCGTCCGGCCAAGAGACTTTTTAAGATAGATTTGGATCTTTATTCTTAGAGCCATTGAGAGCCATACAAGGGTTTTAGGCAGACCAAGGGCATGCTCTGATTTACATATATATTTTCCCTCATTTGATCTTGTTTTTGAACTTTTATTTTCAGTTCGGGGTAATGTGCAGGTTTGTTACATAGGTAAACTTGTGTCATGGGGCTTTGTTGTACAGATTGTTTCATCACCCAGGTATTAAGCCTAGTATGCATCAGTCATTTTTCCTGGTTCCCTCCCTGCTCCTAACCTCCACCCTTAGGTAGACTGCAGTGTGTGTTGTTCCCCTCAATACGTCCATGTGTTCTCATGATTTAGCCCTCACTTATAAGTGAGAACATCCAGTATTTGGTTTTCTGTCCCTGTGTTAGTTTGCTAAGGATAATGGCCCTTAGCTCCATCCATATTCCTGCAAAAGACATGATCTTTTTCTTTTTTATGGCTACATAGTATTCCATGGTATATATGTACCACATTTTCTTTATTCATTGTACCATTGATGGGCATTTAGGCTGATTCCGTGTCTTTGCTATTGTGACTAGTGCTGCAATAAACATGTGTGCATGTGTCATTATGATAGAACGATTTATATTCCTCTGGGTATATACTCAGTAAGGAATTGCTGGGTCAAATGGTATTTGCAGAAAAGGCTTTCAATAAAATTTGACAACTGTCATGTTAAAAACTCTCAATAGACTAGGTACTGAACGAATATACCTCAACATAATGAGAGCCATCTGTGACAAACCCACAGCCAACCTCATACTGAATGAGAAAAAGTTGGAAGCATTCCCTTTGAAAACCAGCACAAGACAAGGATGCCCTCTCTCACCACTCCTATTCAACACAGTATTAGAAGTCCTGGCCAGAGCAATCAGGCAAGAGAAAGAAAGAAAGAGCATTCAAATCGGAAGAGAGGAAGTCAAATTATCCCTGTTTGCAGATGACATGACGCTATATCTAGAAAACCCCATAGTCTTGTCCCAAAAGCTCCTTCAGCTGATAAACAACTTTAGCAAAGTCTAAGGATAGAAAATCAGTGTACAAAAATCACTAGCATTCCTATACACCAACAACAGTCAAGCCGAAAGCCAAATCAGGAATGCAATCCCATTCACAATTGCCACAAAAAGAATAAAATACCTAGGAATACAGTTAACTAGGGAGCTAAAAGATCTCTACAATCAGAATTAGAAAACACTGCTCAAAGAAATCAGCAATTTACATATTTAAAAGCTGACTTTGGTTGCTGTATGAAAGTTCAGTAGGAAGAGCAGTAAGAGCGGCTGTTGGGGGATAAATAAACTATGATTTTTGCATTGGAAGTGTTGTGTTTGAGGTGCCTTTGATCTGTCTAAGTAGAGGTATGGTATAGGAGTTAGATCTATATAACTAGAGTCCAGAGAAGTTTGAGTTTGAAATCAATACTATATGTGCTCCCCAAATGTTTGCCTGTCAACTTCAACCAAAGTTGGACAAAAAAAGTAAAAATGAGCAGTAGGAGAGAAAGATGGTAGAAGAGAAGTACTACCCGTTCCTGCCTTAGAATATAACCTCTTTTCCAGCTTCCTTCCTTCCTTTACCTGTGAGCCCACAAACACACCAAAATTAAATTTCAAATTCTCCAAAAATAAGCTTCAAGATATCTTACTTGAGAAAGAGAGCCTAAAACAGGTGGAACAAGGTGAGCTAGATGCCATTTCTGTAAGCAAGGATTCTTGTTAGCTGGATGTTAGTGATTTAAGGGATCTTCCTGTGTAAATAGATTCTTAAAATAAATTAGAGGCAAAAAAAAAAAAAAAAAAAACACTCAAAATGCCATGGGACATACTCTGCTTGGTTCTTAAAAGGACATGGGCTCTGGGGAAGCTCTCTTTAACTTGCTTTAGGTTCCTATGAGATCCCACGGAGCCCAGAACTACCATGCCACACAGCTCACCCCCTCCACTGGGGCTGTCAGAGGGGGAGCAGGAGAAGGCAAGGGGAATTTGCAGAGGTCAGCTCCACAGTCTTGAACAAGCAGTATAGGCCTTATCCTCCACAGCCAACCTTTTGGATGGCCTCTATGAACATGTGCCTCAACTTGCAAATGGATCAATTTAAGTTCATGTGAAGCAGCATCTATCATCTCTTGAACATATTATATCTTCCAAAAAGGACCAGATTTTTCACTACCCAAAGGTAAGTTTTTCTCCCTTGGACACTTACGGGAAGCCTCTAACTTCTGAAATTCTTCATAGGAGTGTCATATCTTATAGTAATGACTCTTAATTATTTGCTAACACAAGGAAGCCAGCAAAAGTTAGGAAAGCTACAGGCCTTCCCCCCATGAAGCATACTGCATGTCTTTCTGTCAGAGACAAAAGGACACACATAACACAGACTTCCAAGTATCTTATCCCAGGTCTACCATCTTTGATGACCCACCCTGATTCTATTAAACCTTCAGTTCAGTTATGACTCCTGAATTCTCTCTGGTTTTTTTTTTTTTAAATCTGAGCAATATAGGTTCTTTGTTCTCAAATGAAAAAGAATCAAGAAAAATATACACCAGTTTTAGTTGGTTTCTGAATTTGCTTTGGGAGGACTCATTTCTCTGGGCCAGTTGATTTTTTCACAACTGGGGCAATGAGTTCTACAATCTCTTTGATTTGGTCCATGGGGTGATGAGGAAAGCCAAATCAACCTTTTTTTTCAATTTGGTGTTTTTCATCTTACTGAAATTGCTTTTATGTGAGATTTCAGGAAGGAAAATACAGTGTGTTTGTTTGTTTGTTACTTAAAATGAATTACCTGTACCCTTAACTGCAACCAAGATAATTACTGCATTTTTCAATTCCTTAGGACTAGCTTTCTAATTTCATGATTTTTTTTTTCTTCTAAGCTTCAGGGACACTCTAGCCATAACATATAGTTTGAACATAATATTCCTTTGACTCTCATTTCCCAATCTACCTTATAAATTAGCATTATTCTTCTTTTAGACTGTTCATAAATATTTTCCTCAGGGCTTAAGAGGTTTTGTTTAGTCTTATCTTAAAGTTCCATTTTGGGCAGCATTATCTATGTTGGTTGTGGCATAATTATACTTAGAAGTGTGAGAGATGCTTGTGGTCCCTTAAAATAATTCAGTTTACTTTTTTCTCTTATAAGTCCAAAATTAGCTTACAAATTGACAACTTCCCACCTAATTGGTTCTTAATAACTAATGGGATTCTAGTGTTTCAGATTATTTTGGCAGTGAATCAAACTTCTTCAAAAATGAAAATATTAAATATAGCAATATAGAGATTTATTGCATTGATCTGCATATTGTATTTCTTGTGTTTTGATTTGCTTTAAAATTTTTACTACAGTAAAAGTATCAGGGTTATGTTTTATTTCTAGGTGGTTCCTGGAAAAATTACTAGATTCAGAATCAGCAGCATCATCTTCAGAAACCATTGTTTGGTGACCCTAATGTCCCCTAGGAAGGGTTTCTGCAGGAAAAGCAGCAAACGTTTCAGGATTTTGTCTCATTTTTGTTGGTAGGATGAATCACTCCTACACCTCACCAGTTCATCCTCCATTAAAGAGACTTTAGCAAGGATATTTTCCTAAACCAAAGGGACTTAATCTAGAGACCCTTTGAACTGTAGGCAGTAAAACTAGGAGTGGCACCAAAGTGGTGTGCATTGCCCTGAGCTAAGTGGAACTCTCAGAGTGGCTTCTGATGGGAAAATGGGCTTGTGACAGCCTCACTCAGAAATAGCTGCTGCAAAGGGTGTAGCCTGACTTCCAAGGAAAGAGAGAAACAGGAGGACGGATATGGGCATGGTGCAAAGAGTAAGAATCATGCCATACAGAGGCAAGAGTAATATCTCACTGGTGGCTTGAGATACAAATAAGCAGCAGCACAAAGAGGGTGTGTAGCCATAACCAGTAAACAAAACAGGTGGCACCTCAGTTACTCATGTTCTGAGGAACATCAGGTAACCTGGGACAGGACCAGCATCAAGTCTCACCCTTGCAGGGTCTATTTACATGGATATAACTTACAACTATAATGAAGGTCATTGTGGAAGTTTTATTTTTATGGCCATAAATTGTTTGACACCCTACCTATTTAACGGTACAATCGATGTCCTCTCCCCTTGCAAGCTTGCAATTCACTTGTACCCAACAGAATACAGTAGAAGTAATGTTATGTGACTTCTAAGGGTAGATCTGAAAAGGAAAGGTAGCTTCTACTTTGCCACTGCAACACTTTTGCTTGGAGTCCTGAGCCATCCTGTAAGAAGTCCAACATGAACAGGCCATGTATAGATGCTTCAGATGCCTCAGTTGAGCTCACAGCAAACAACCCTTATCCAACTGCCAGCAACATGACTAAGCAATCTTGAACATGATGAATCAAGATGTCATTTGACTGAATCAAGATGTCATTTGACTGTAACTGCATGAGAAACCTCAAATGAAAATTGCCTACTTGAGCTCTTCATGAATTCCTCACCCCAAATCCAGGAGCATAATAAAATGGTTATTGTTTTAAGCCACTAAGGTTGGAATAATTTGTTAAATAGCATTCGTGACCAGAAGAGTCATTTTGGACCAGATTCATTCATTCAATCATTCATTCCATTTAAATTTCTTCAAACCCTCAGGATAACAAATACAGTCCCTGCCTTCACATTGCTCATACTATGGTGAACTGGAAAGGGTGCCCAATTAAGGTCACAAGATCTGGGCTCAAGTCTCAGCTTTGCCTATAACTTCTGACGGACCTGGAGCACATCAGTCTCTAGTCCTCAATGTCTTTACCTGTACATTATAGATAACTGATTCCCAAATACCTTAAGCCAGAATGAATACCCAGGGATATTTATGAGTTCTGGTTCACTCACAGTTTACCTGCTTCCTCTTTCCCAGAAACCTTAGGGATTTGCTCACCTGTGTTGTTCATCATCCCACCTTCTTGAGCCTACACAAATACACCATCCCTCTTACAAATCAAGGTAACAAATGTGAGAAATAAAAACAGCTCATAATAACAGTTTCACTTATTATGTGTTTATTGAACGCTCTTCTAAAAGTTTGCATGAATTAAGTCACTTATTTCTTGCAACAACTGCATGAGATAGGCACTACTTTTATCCCTATTTTAGAGATGAGGCTACTACTCAGAGAGGTTAATATTCACAGTTAGTAAATACTGAAGGTGGGATTGAATCCATGCAGTTTACTTTGAGCAGTGCCTACCACAGACATTATGAAATTACAGCAAGTCTTAAAAGTCTTATAAAAACCTTTACCTAATAATGTAAATTGAATTAGGCCTCATATTTTTTGCTTTGGTTTCCTTCATGATTTTACAATTTACTCTCTGATTTCAGAGGAATCTATGCAGCCTTTCTCTCTTGTATTTTAAGGGGCTGAGCTCTGTGCCAGTGAAGAAGACCTAGTCCCCACAATGGGCTGCCTCCTCTCTACCTCAATGGTCCTTCTGGATTCATCAAGACTGTCTGTTAGAGGTGATAGAAACCTAACTCAAACCAGTTTAAGAAAAAGAGAAGGGGGCATTTATTGGACTAGCACCTGTCAAAACCAGGGGATAGAGTTAGCTTTAGCAGGGCTGTATCCAAGAGTTCAGGCACTATTTTCAGCGCCCTCTCATTTTCTTTCCTCTGTCTCTCCCTTCTTCCCTCCCACCTTCCTGCTTCTTCACCATACTTCTTGTATCTGTCAGAATTAATCCTTAGGTTCTCATCTGATAGCATCAAAATAGTCACTAGCAGCTCTTCCCTCAAATGCTGCCAGCTCAGCCATCAGAGTAGAAATAATAGTCTCTCCTCAACCTTCTGGAAGAAAAACCCTAGAGAGGATTATGGTTGCCGCGGCTGGGGCCCTATATTAAGACTGAACCAATCACTGTAGCCAGGCAGATGAGTTAGTCTGCTTGCCAGATCTTTACACCCCTGTAACCAGGTTGAGCCCCACAGAAGCCACATGGACTGGTTTGCTTTGGGTCAGGCAGAAGTACTCCCTTGGTTCAATTTACTTTGTGATGAGGAGAGAGGGAAGGTAGAGTGACATGGTATTAAGACTGACCACCTCTGAGTCTGGCTAGGGATGGTACAATTTAAGCTGAAAAGAGAAGTTAGGCAAGGCAGCATATTTCTCACAGGAACATTTTTAGAGTAAACCTGAAAAAGAAAACTGTACAGACAAAATAATAGCTGCCTCTTGCATCTCCTTTACTCATGTCTGGAAACTTGATCTCCTGTAGATGCTGTCCTTGTTTTAAGGTGACTCAGCTTCAAGACAACCTTGCAGAAACCATACTTTAACATTGTTCCTCAGTCTTACTGCTAGTAATTCTGCCTAATTTCAAGAAACCATATGGTATCCCAGTTTTTGCAAGACAGTCCAATAACAACCAGTCCGCTCATAGATGAGAATGTCAGCCAGTCCAAAGGCCACTACCTGCCCTTATAGCTTCCTGCCTTGTGGAAGCTAAATCTAGAGAACAGCTGGAAGCAAAGATGATTGTCTCTGTCACTTGTATATTTCACTTCCTGTCTTTCTCTGTAGACTGACTTCCTCTATATACTCATTTGGAGCCCAAAATGGCAATCCAAGCCACAAAGTGTACCTTAGGTTTCAGGTCAAGAGGACAATATCTACTGATCTTCCATCAAGTTAGTTGCAAACATCAAGGGCAAGATATGAACCATTGATTCTGATGGATCTGTGAGTCAACTGGTGTCAGCTAAACTTAACTGACTTAGCTTGGCAGCTCTGCTCCACATGTGTTTACTCTAAGACTCAGGCTACAGGGCGGAAGTTATCCAAGAGAAGTTTTTATCATGAGATGACAGAGGCACAAGAGGATAAGAAGGAACACAGAAAGCCTTTTAAAGCGTAGGCTCAGAATGGCTGGCACTTCCGCCTGTGTGCCATTAGCCAAGACAAGTCACATAGCAAGTCCAAAGTCCTGAGTCAGAAAGTACTTTCTGCCCATAATGAGACCATAAGACTATGGGTGCAAGGGAAGGTGATATAATTTGGGTATTTGTTCCCTCCAAATCTCATGTTGAAATTTGATCTTCAGCATTGGAGGTGGAGTCTGGTGGGAGATATTTTGGTCAGGGGTGGATCCATCATGAATGGCTTGCTCTTGTTCTCACAGTAATGAGTGAGTTCTCACTCCATTAGTTTCCAAGAGATCTGATTATTTAAAAGAGTCTGGTATCTCCTTTCTCTTTCTTTTTTCTCCACTCTCACCATGTAATAGCTGTTCCCCTTCCCTGAAGCTTCATGAAACCCTCACCAGAAGCAGATGCTGCCATGACTGGAAGCTTCCTGAAGTCCCCGTCAGAAGCAGATACTGGTGCCACACTTCTTGTACAGTCTGCAGAACCATAGGCCAAATAAATATCCTTTCTTTATAGATAATCTAGCCTCACGTATTCCTTTATAGCAACACAAACAGACTAAAACAGAAGGGTAAAAAGTTGGGCCCAATAATTAAATCTTATCTGTATAGCACTGCTTTATAGAACCACGATCAAAGTATCCAATCCTAGTCAATTAATTTCAACCAAAGGAAAGATAGGCTCATCCTGTGGATATAGGGTCACAGGCTGTGGGTGAGGTAGTCTGATCAGAATACAAAGTGGTCATAGGTAGAACATCGACTGACATGACTGATAAGGCATTTTTCACTTCTCCAACCGACCAAACTTTACTCCACAAGATGGTCAGTGTGTGTTTGAGCAACCAAAGGCTATTTCATATCTCAAAGAAAAAATCAAAAGGGTCACATCCACTGTGGTTTCACTTTATTTACTTCCAGATTTATTTTAGGTCATTCTTTGAGACATTGATCATTCCTGCTCTTCCTTACTCATGGAATCACTAAAAGAATCACATGAAGTTGTAATACAGATATGCTTAAAAATTAACAACAATAAACCAATGAGTATTATTGTTTATCATTACCCAGTAAAGGTTCTAACTCTGGCTAAGGTTACAAAAGGAGGACTGTAAAAGGGCTATTTTTTTCTCTATGATGCCAATTTTGGACATAGTCGTACCTTAATATCAATTATCAATTGGCCAAATATGACTTCACTCCCATTCATTCTTCAAGTCTACCTTAGATATCCCCTCTTCTGGGCAGCCTTCCTCAAACCTACTACAAATTCCAGTTTGATTCCCCTAATCTGTGCTTCTACCAACTTCTGTATGCCACCTTAATACTGTTACATAATTGATGCTTTACTCACCAGTTGTTCCCATTCCACTCTCTACTCTCCCAATCCTTGAAGTAGGTGGAGTCTTGTTCACCATTTTGTTGGGCAAGAGGCCTTAGACACAGAAGAAGCTCAATAAGTGTCTGTGGACTGAATAACTAAGCCCCGAGTCAAGTGTCCCTGGAGTTGCTCACCACTGTGTGACTTTGGGCAACTAATCACCACTCTCTTCTTTTTTAAAGTGAAGCACTTCGGCAAATTAGCTGGTTCTTGATCTCAGGGTCCATTATGACTCAGAGTCACTTCTTAGGTTTCTTGTCAGTATCATCACTAACTATAAAGTTTCAGCATGTTCAAAGGATTTGCTTTTTGGAGTGTGACTAAGAAAAAGGTCAAATTTATTTGTTAAAACAGTGCCACATTGGCAGAGCACAGAGGACTTTTAGGGCAATAAAACCACCATGTATAATACTGACATACGATGGACATATGTCATTATTCATTTTTCAGACCCATAGAATGTACAACACCGAGAGGCAACCCTAATGTAAACCATGAACATAAAGGGATAATGATATATCAACACAGGTTCATCAATTGCAATAAATGTGCCACCTTGGTGGGTGATGTTGATAATGGGGAAAGATATTATGTGTAAATATATGGTAAATATCTGTAACTTCTGCTCAACTTTGCTGTGAACCTAAAACTGCTCTAAAATATAAAATCTATATAAAAACAATAATGTCACACTTATTTGCTGGCATTCCTAAATGACTTCTTGAGGAAATATGAAGATTACCATCTGTTAGCACACACAAGGAATTTTTAGATGAGTCCATAGGACTGTGTTAATCTCATCAACATCATCCTTCATATGTATCACAGTGGAAAAACAATATAAATCCTCATGTCCATAGGATCCCCAAGACACTTTCAAATAAAAATTCATAAAAAGACTTCCATCTATTTATATTTTAGCTTCATCATATTGGAGTACCAGAAGTAACACCATTAACAAAATTTTGTTGAGATTAATGTTATCTGAGATTTTGTAAACTTAAAATTACACAGAAGGAAATAAAATGTTAAATGAAAATGGAACTTTCAGTACAAGTATGAGGGATGTTTGTACAATTTCAGTTATAAAAAAAATGACTGTCTGTACATTTTCATCCTCTTTGAAATGAAGGAGAATTGAAGAAGTTGTCAGGAAGAAGCATGATAGCAAAGTCATTCAATTTTCTTTTTCCTTTTGTGAGTTACAGTTACCCTAAGAAGGTCAAATGCAAAACAAGAGATGCCTCTAAAGTGCCATGTACCCCATAAGGGTCCACCAGGATAAGTAAGTGAGCAAAGGAAGGTGATAATGAAGTGTGACTATTAAAATCTTATTGGGAAAAAAATGTGTTTTTATTTTTTTCTGTTTAGTTTTATAACAATACTAATAGCCAACATTTTAAAATGGTTACTCTGTGCCAGACACAGTTCTTAATGCTGTTCACTTTACTAGCTTCTCTGATTCTGAAGTACACTATGAAGTAGGTACCATCATTATCCCCATACCTCATAGTGAGGAAACTGAAGCATAGACAGATTAATTCATTTGCCGAAGGTCATAGAGATGGCAAAAAGTAGAGTCAGAATTTGAACTCAGGGAGTCTAAATCTGCAACTCTTGCAGTTCCTTAACAGTCCTCCATCAAAATAATCAGGAACAGCTGCAACACACAAGAATAGGATAATCATGTATCAAGTATCCACACAGCCTCCCTTCACGCCTTTTCTATTTACTTTGGCCATTCTCTTAGCTTAAATCTTTTAATAAAAACATTACACGCTAACATACACAGTAATCAACATCTGTTTATTCATCCTGCATGACTATTGATGGATATCTTGGATATATTTCTTTCTCTTACTTCTACTGAGACCCTTCACACTCACTTACACCATTCAGATGCAAAGCATGAATGAGAGATAGAAAATAAAAACCATCTTTCATATAAACAAATTATAGCTAATCCCTTAGCATAAAATTGTGTCTAGAATTAGGTCACCTAACACCTTTTATTATTCCTGCCTTTCTTAGTATATTGGTTTATCCTAGTAGTTAAGAGCCTGGGGCTAGAAATCATACAGATCTGAGTTCAAGCTCATGTGTATCTCTTCCTATCTGTAGTATTGCCTTGGACAAATCTGCCCTATTTTTCTTCTTTTGTGAAATGCAGATAATAATATTGCCCTCATAAAATTAGTATGAGGGTTAAATAGACATAAAACATTTAACATGGTGCCTGATGCATAGCAAGTCCTTAATAAATACTAGAAGAATCCAAAACAAATTGTGGAAAGGATGTTAGCAAAAACGGCAAAGTAGTTAGCTCCAAGGGCCTGTTCCTCCAAAGAAATACCAAGAAATGGGTGAACATGCTCAGAATCACCTTTGTAGGAATTCTGGAAAATAGTCAAAATTTTGCAGAAACCAAGTAAATGCTGAGTCAAGAAAAAGGCAATTTTAAAATTGTAGAACTTTTCAGTGTTTTTACTTGCTCTTGCACCGTCCCATCTCTGACTTGACAATAGTCTTGAAGACAGTTCCTCTGGTCCCAGTGTAAGACCCTGGTCCCTTATTCCAGAGACAGACAGTAGGCTATGTTCTCAAATAATTGTGGGATTTTTTGTCTGTTTTGATCTATAGGGCAACTGCCTAAAGGACTGATACAAGGGACTTGCCTTTGCTTCATCTAAGTAAGAACTCTCTCAGGGAGAAAAAGAGAGTATACAGAGGATATTCTTGAAAAACATTAAAAGGCAAATTAACAAAACACTGTTGCCTAGGGCAAAAGATTGCAGTCAAGGTAAAGAATGGGTGCACTAGAACTGAACAATAGTGCACCCATTCTTTACCTTGACTGCAATCTTTTGCCCTAGGCAACAGTGTTTCAATGAGATCACTTGGACTCGGGAAGGGGAACATCACACACCGGGGCCTATCATGGGGAGGGGGGAGGGGGGAGGGATTGCATTGGGAGTTATACCTGATGTAAATGACGAGTTGATGGGTGTTGACGAGTTGATGGTTGCAGCACACCAACATGGCACAAGTATACATATGTAACAAACCTGCACATTATGCACACGTACCCTAGAACTCAAAGTATAATAATAAAAATAAATAAATAAATAAAATTTTAAAAAATTAAAAAAAAAGAAAGGGTGCACTAAAAGCCCGGGAGGAAAAAAAAAAAAAAACTGGAGAGAAATATTCTTTGAAGAATTAAAGCATTGAAAATGCTTTAATTTAATGTGCCAGCTGGGGAATTTAGAAATTCATGCATCCCCCCAGGGGAGGGCTCCCACTCAGAAAAGACCTGAGAAGACCCTAAGCATTCACCTGAGGCTTATTATTAGGCTCAGCACAGATATAGAGTGAAGACTACAGCTGAGTTATAAAGAAACTGGCTAAGCATTGAAGGAATGTCCCTGATATGGTTTGTCTCTGTATCCCCACCCAAATCTCATGTTGAATTGCAATTCCCCATGTTGAGGGAGGGGCCTGGTGGGAGGTAACTGGATCATAGGGGCAGATTTCCCCTTTGCTGTTCTTGTGATAGGGAGTTCTCATGAGATCTGAGGGTTTAAAAGTGTGTGGCACTTCCCCCTTAGCCCTCTCTCTCTCCTGCCCTGCCATGGTAAAACATGCTTGCTTCCTCTACACCTTTCACCACGATTATAAGTTTCCTGAGGCCTTCCATCCATGCTTCCTATACAGTTTGCAGAACTGTAAGTCAATTAAACCTATTTTCTTCATAAATTACCAGTCTCAGGTAGTTCTTTATAGCAGTGTGAGAATGGGCTAATACAGTCCCCAATGGAGCCAATTTTAAAAGACTAAAAGATTTTTTCTTTTCTTCTTCTTCCTTTATTGACTCCAGCCATTCAAGAAAATCTCTATCATAACATAAGCTAAAGGCACAGAGACATCAGAGACTACACAAGAAAAAAATACAGTCTTTACAAGATAGTTTAGAAAGCCACTAAACCAAAAAGCAGTTACAACCCACATCAAACAACAAAACAACCCTTGAGGAGGGGAAAGAAACTGATTTCCAGAGTTACCACATTATACTACTGAAAATGTCCAATTTTTAACCAAAAATTACCAAAAAATGCAAAGAAACAAGAAAATATACTCCATTCACTGAATAAATTAACCAAAACTGTACCAAAGGAAGCAAAGTCATTGGAATTACTAGACAAAGACTTTAAACCAACTGACTTAAACATGCTCAAAGAACTAAAAAAAAAATCAAGAAAATGATGTACAGAACAAATAGAGAATATTGCTAAAGAGATTAAAACTTATAAAAAGTAGCAAACAGAAATTCTGAAGCTGAAAAACATAAGCAAAATTAAAAATTCACTGGAGGATCCCAACTACAGATTTGAGCAGGGAAAAGAAATAATAAGTAAACTTGAAGATAGGTCAATTGGATCATCCAATCCGAGGATCCGTAAGAAAAGATAATTAAGAAAAATTAACAGAGCCTAAGAGGCTTATGGAACACCATCAAACCTACCAACATATACATAATGAGATTTCCAGAATAAAAAGTGAGAAATGTACCAAAAGAATGTTTGAAGAAATAATGGTGAAAAACTTCCCATTTAAAAAAATAAAACACATTAATCTATACTTCCAAGTGGCTCAACACATAGAATAAACAAAAAGAGAATCACACCAAGACATACTATAATTGAACTTTCAAAAGATAGAAATAATCTTAAAAGTAGCAACAGAGAAGCAACTCATCATGTACAAAGGATCATCAATAAAATTAACAGCTACATTTTCAGCAGAATCCAAGAAGGCCAGAATGCAGTGAAATGACATATTTAAAGTGAAAAAATTGTCATCCAAGAATGCTATGTCCAACAAAACACTCCTTTTAAAATGAAACAGAAAGTAAATCATTCACAGATAAAAGCTGAGAATGTTCACCCCTAGCAGATTTTCCCTGTATGAAACATTAAGAGGGTACTAAGATGGTATTAATTCAAAACGAGTTGTCACACATGTAAGAGGTTAATAGCAATCCTCAAGAAAACAACAAAAAATAGCTTCTGAAAAAAGAAAGAGAAAGAAGAAAGAAAGAGAAAGAAAGAAAGAAAGAAAGAAAGAAAGAAAGAAAGAAAGAAAGAAAGAAAGAAAGAAAGAAAGAGAAAGAAAGAAAGAAAGGAAAGAAAGAAAGAAAGAAAGAAAGAAAGAAAGAAAGAAAGAAAGAAAGAAAGAAAGAAAGAAAGAAAGAAAGAAAGAAAGAAAAGAATGAAAGAAGAAAGAGATAAATGAAAAAGTAATCAAATGGCACAATACAAAAAGTCAATTGAACACAAAACAAGGTAATAATAGGGGAAATTAGTAACACAAAATATACTAGTCAAATAGAAAACAAACAGCAAGACATTAGAAGTAAGTCCTTTCTTGTCAATAATAAACTCTCTAATTAAAAGGTAGGCAATAACAAGTGCTGTCGAGGATGTGGAGAAAAGGGAACCCTCATACACTGTTGACGGGAATGTAAATGGTACAACTACTATGGAGAACAGTTTGGAGGTTTCTCAAAAAAACTAAAAACAGGGCTACCATATGATGTAGCAATCCCATTGCTGGGTACAAAGCCAAAAGAAAGGAAATCAGTATATCAAAGATATATCTATACTCCCGTGTTTGTTGCAGCACTGTTCATAATAGCCAAGATTTGGAAGCAACCTAAATGTCCATTGACAGATGAATGGGATAAAGGAATGTGGTATATATACACAATCGAGTACTATTCAGCCATAAAAAGAATGACATGCTGTCATTTGCAACAACATGGATAGAACTGGAGATCATTATGTTAAGTGAAATAAGCCAGGCACAGAAAGACAAACATTATAAGTTCTCACTTACTTGTGGGATCTAAAAATCAAAACAATTGAACTCATGGACACAGAGAATAGAAGGATGGTTACCAGAGGCTGGGAAGGCTAATGGGAGACTGGAAGGGAACATGGTGATGGTTAACGGGTACAAAAAATGGTTAGAAAGAATGAATAAGGCCTATTATTTGATAGCACCACAGGGTGATTACAGTCAATAACAACTTAATTGTACATTTTAAAATAACTAAAATAGTATAATTGGATTGTTTGTAACACTACTAAGGAGAACTAAATATGGCCTGAGGAGGACTCTGTACTTCCATATGCAAGTCCTTGCGGATGAACTGCAATGTAACTTAATAGGTACACAAGATTGAAAACCTAACTTAGGAGTATGCACCTGTAACAATAGCTGAGTCTTGGCCAATCCCAGCAGCCATACTTCAACCACTCATACACTGGTGAGTGTTCAAACTGTGTTCAAATAAGGCAAACACCAACCTGTAACCAATCCAGCTGTTTCTGTACCTCACTTCCATTTCTGTCCATCACTTTACTTTTGTTGTCTATAAATTTGTTCTGACCACAAGTCATCCCTGGAGTCTGTCTGAATCTTCTGTGATTCTGGGGGCTGCCTGATTCACAAATTGTTCTTTGCTCAATTAAACTCCTTTAAATTTATTTTGTGTGTGTGTGTGTGTGATGAGAACATTTATTTATTCATTTAATTTTTTTTATTTCTTCAAAAAAAATGGAATGCATGCACAGAACGTGCAGGTTTGTTACATAGGTATGCATGTGCCATGGTGGTTAGCTGCACCTACTGACATGTCCTCTAAGTTCCCTCCCCTCACCCACCCCCACCCCACAACAGGCCCTGGTGTGTGTTGTTTCCCTCTCTGTGTCCATGTGTTCTCATTGTTCAACTCCCACTTATGCGTGAGAACATGCGGTATTTGGTTTTCCGTTCCTGTGTTAGTTTGCTAAGGATGATGGCTTGCAACTGCAAAGGACATGATCTAATTCATTTTTATGGCTGCATAGTATTCCATGATGTATATGTACCACACTTCGTTTATCCAGTCTATCAGTGATGGGCATTTGGGTTGGTTCCATGTCTTTGCTGTTGTAAATAGTGCTGCAATAAACATATGTGTGCATGTGTCTTTATAGTAGAATGATTTATATTCCTTTGGGGACATACTCAGTGTAATGGGATTGCTGGGTCAAATGGTATTTCTGGTTCTAGATCCTTGAGGAATCACCATGCTGTCTTCCACAATGGTCAAACTAATTTACATTCCCACCAACAGTGTAAAAGTGTTCCTATTTGCCATAGCCTCACCAGCATCTATTGTTTCCTGACTTTTTAATAATTGCCATTCTGACTGGCTTAAGATGGTATTTCATTGTGGTTTTTGTCATGAGCATCCGTGTGAAGAGACCACCAAACAGGCTTTGTGTGAGCAACATGGCTGTTTATTTCGCCTGGGTGCAGGCAGGCTGAGTCCAAAAAGAGAGTCAGTGAAGGGAGATAAGGGTGGGGCCGTTTTATAGGATTTGGGTAGGTAAAGGAAAATTACAGTCAAGAGGGGGTTGTTCTCTGGCGGGCAGGAGTGGGGGTCACAGGGTGCTCAGTGGGGGAGCTTTTTGAGCCAGGATGAGCCAGGAAAAGGAATTTCACAAGATAATATCATTGCTTAAGGCAAGGCCCAGCCATTTTCATTTCTTTTGTGGTGAAATGTCATCGGTTAAGGCCAGGCAGGGCATTTGCACTTCTTTTGTGATTCTTCAGTTACTTCAGGCCATCTGGGCGTATAAGTGCAAGTCACAGGGGATGCGATGGCTTGGCTTGGGCTCAGAGGCCTGACAGTTTTGATCTGCATTTCTCTGATGATCAGTGATGTTGAGCTTTTTTTCATGTTTATTGGCCACATAAATGTCTTTTTTTTTTTTTTTTTTTTTTTGAGATGCAGTCTTGCTCTGTCACCCAGGCTGGAGTGTAGTGGTGCAATCTCAGCTCACTACAACCTCCACCTTCTGGGTTCAAGCGATTCTTCTGCCTCAGTCTCCCAAGTAGCTGGGACTACAGGTGTGTGCCACCACATCCGACTAATTTTTATATTTTTAGTAGAGACAGGGTTTCACCATATTGTCTGGGCTGGTCTCCAACTCCTGACCTTGTGATCCACCCGCCTTGGCCTCCCAAAGTGCTGGGATTGCAGGCATGTGCCACCATGCCCAGTCCACATAAATGTCTTCTTCTGAGAAGTGTCTGTTCAAATTATTTGCCCACTTTTTGATGGGGTGGTTTTTTTCTTGTAAATTTGTTTAAGTTCCTTATAAATTCAGGATATCAGACCTTTGTCAGACGGGTAGACTGCAAAGATTTTCTCCCATTCTGTAGGTTGCCTATTCACTCTGATGATAGTTTCTTTTGTTGTACAGAAGCTCGTTAGTTTAATTAGATCCCATTTGTCAATTTTGGCTTTTGTTGCAATTGCTTTTGGTGTTTTTGTCATGAAGTCTTTGCCAATGCCTATGTCCTAAATGGTATTGCCTAGGTTTTCTTCTAGGGTTTTTATGGTTTTGGGTTTTATGTTTAAGTCTTTAATCCATCTTGAGTTAATTTTTGCATAAGGTGTAAGGAAGGGGTCCAGTTTCAGTTTTCTGCCTATGGCTAGCCAGTTTTCCCAGCAACATTTACTGAATGGGAGATCCTTTCCCAATTGCTTGTTTTTGTCAAATTTGTTGAAGATCAGATGGTTGTAGATGTGTGGTGTTATTTCTGAGGTCTCTGTTCTGCTCCATTGGTCTATATGTCTGTTTTGGTACCAGTACCATGCTGTTTTGGTTACTGTAGCCTTGCAGTATAGTTTGAAGTCAGGTAGAGTGATGCCTCCAGCTTTGTTCTTTTTGCTTAGGATTGTCATCACTATATGGGGTCTTCATTGATTCCATATGAAATTTAAAATACTTTTTTCTAATTCTGTGAAGAATTTCAATGGTAGTTTAATGGCAATAGCATTAATCTATAAATTACTTCGGGCAATATGGCCATTTTCATGATATTGATTCTTCTTACCATAAGCATGGAATGTTTTTCCATTTGTTTGTCTTCTCTTTTATTTCCTTGAGCAGTGGTTTGTAGTTCTCCTTGAAGAGGTCCTTCACATCCCCAGTTGGCTATATTCCTAGGTATTTTATTCTCTTTGCAGCAATTGTGAATGGGAGTTCATTCATGATTTGGCTGTCAGCTTGTCTGTTGTTGATATAAAGGAATGTTTGTGATTTTTGCACATTGATTTTGTATCCTGAGAATTTGCTGAACTTGCTTCTCAGTTTCAGGAGTTTTTGGGCTGAGATGATGGGGTTTTCTAAATATACAATTATGTCATCTGCAGAGACAATTTGACTTCCTCTCTTCCTATTTGATTACCCTTTATTTCTTTCTCTTGCCTGATTGCCCTGGCCAGAACTTCCAATACTATGTTGAAGAACATAGTGGTGGTGAGAGAGGGCATCCTTGTCTTGTACCAGTTTTCAAAGGGAGTACTTCCAGCTTTTGTCCATTCAATATGACATTGGCTATGGGTTTGTCATAAATAGCTCTTATTATTTTGAGATATGTTCCATCAATACCTAGTTTATTGAGAGTTTTTAACATGAGGGAATGTTGAATTTTATCAAAGGCTTCCTCTGCATCTATTGTGATAATCATGTGGTTTTTTCATTTGTTCTGTTTATGTGATACGTTATGTTTATTTATTTGCATATGTTGAACCAGCCTTGCATCCTAGGGATGAAGCCAACTTGATCATGGTGGATAAGTTTTTTGATGTGCTGCTGGATTCGATTTGCCAGTATTTTATTTAGGGGTTTTTTTGCATCAATGCTCATCAGGGATATTGGCCTGAAATTTTCTTTTTTGTTGTGTCTCTGTCAGGTTTTGGTATCAGGGTGATGCTGGCTTTGTAAAATGAGTTAGGGAGGAGTCCCTCCTTTTCAATTGCTTGAAATAGTTTCAGAAGGAATGGTACCAGCTCCTCTTTGTATTTCTTGTAGAATTCAGCTGTGAATCCATCCAGTGCTGGGCTTTACTTTTGGTTGCTAGGCTATTAATTACTGCCTCAATTTCAGAGCTTGTTATTGGTCTATTCAGGAATTCTGTTTCTTCCTTGTTTAGTCTTGGGAGGCTGTACATGTCCAGGAATTTATCCATTTCTTCTAGATTTTCTAGTTTATTTGCATAGAGGTGTCTATAGTATTCTCTGATGGTAGTTTGTATTTCTGTGGGGTCAATGGTGATATCTCTTTTATCATTTTTTATTGTGTCTATTTTATTTTTCTCTCTTTTCTTCTTTATTACTCTAGCTAGCAGTCTATTTTGCTAATTTTTACAAAAAAACAGCTCCTGTGTTCATTGATTTTTTGGAGGGATTTTGTGTGTCTATCTCCTTCCATTCTGCTCTGATCTTAATTATTTCTTGTCTTCTGCTAGATTTTGGATTAGTTTATTCTTGGCTCTCTATCCTTTTTAATTGTGATGTTAGGGTATCAATTTGAGATCTTTCAAGCTTTCTGATATGGGCATTCAGTGCTATAAATTTCCCTCTTAACACTGCTTTAGCTGTGTCCCAGAGATTCTGGTACATTGTCTTTGTTCTCATTGGTTTCAAAGAACTTCTTCATATCTGCCTTAATTTCATTATTTACCCAGGAGTCATTCAGGAACAGGTTGTTTAATTTCCATGTAATTGTGTGGTTTTGAGTGAGTCTCTTAATCCTGAGCTCTAATTTGATTGCATCATGGTCTGAGAGATTGTATTTTATGATTTCACTTATTTTGCATTTGTTGAGGAGTATTTTACTTTTAATTATGTGGTCAATTTTAGAATAAGTGCCACGTTGCACTGAGAAGAATGTATATTCTGTTGATTTGGGGTAAAGAGTTCTGTAGATGTCTACTAGATCCACTTGACCCAGAGCTGAGTTCAAGTCCTGAATATCCTTGTTAATTTTCTGTCTCATTGATCTTATACTGACAGTGTGTTGTTAAAGTCTCGCACTATTATTGTGTGGGAGTCTAAGTCTCTTTGTAGGTCTCCAAGAACTTGTTTTATGAATCTGGGTGCTCCTGTATTGGGTACATATATATTCAGAATAGTTACCACTTCTTGTTGAATTGTTCCCTTTACTATTATGTAACGCCTTTCTTTGTAATTTTTTTGCATCTTTGTTGGTTTAAAGTCTGTTTTGTCAGAGACTAGGATTGCAACACCTGCTTTTTTTTTCTTTTCTTTTTTTTTTTTTTTTTTTGCTTGGTCAATATTCCTCCATTCCTTTACTTTTGAGCCTATGTGTGTCTTTGCATGTGAGATGGGTCTCCTGAATATAGCACACCAATGGGTCTTGACTCTATCCAATTTACCAGCCTGTGTCTTTTAATTGGGACATTTAGCCCATTTACATTAAAGGTTAGTACTGTTATGTGTGAATTGTACTTTTATATGTATTGATCCTGTCATCATGCCGCTATTTGGTTATTTTGTACATCAGTTGATGAAGTTTCTTCATAGTGTCATTGGTCTTTATACCTTGGTGTGCTTTTGCAGTGGCTGGTACCAGCTTTCCCTTTCCATGTTTAGTGCTTTCTCCAGGAGCTCTTGCAGGCCAAGCCTGGTTGTAACAAAATACCTTAGCATTTGCTTGTCTGGAAAGGATTTTATTTCTTCTTAACTTATGAAGCTTAGTTTGGCTGTATATGAAACTCTGGGTTGAAACATTTTTTCTTTAAGAATGTTGAATATCCATACAGGTCATTTATGTTCCTCTCTAAACTGTTTATTCTAGTTAGCAATTCCTCTAACCTTTTATCAAGGTTCTTCACTTCTTTGCATTAGGTTAGAACATGATCCTTTAGCTCAGCATAGTTTTTTATTACCCATCTTCTGAAGCCTACTTCTGTATATTCGTCCATCTGATCCTTGGCCCAGTTCTGTGCCCTTGATGGAGAGATGTTGTGATCAGTTGGAGAGTAAGAGGCACTCTGGCCTTTTGGGTTTACAGCATTTTTTTGCTAATTCTTTCTCATATTCAAGAATTTGTCTAGTTTCAGTCTTTCAGGCTACTGACCCTTGGATGGGGTTTTTGTGGGGCTTTGTTGTTGTTGTTGTTGATGATGATGATGATGATGCTTTCTGCTTGTTGGTTTGTTTTTCAACGGTCAGGTCCCTCTTCTGTAGGGTTGCTGCAGTTTGCTGGGAGTTCACTTCAGGCCTTATTCATTTGATTTGCTCCCATGCCTGGAGATGTCACTCAAGGAGGCTGGAGAACAGCAAAAATGGGTGCCTGCTCCTTCTACTGGGACCTCTGACCTTGAAGGGCACCAACTTGATGCCAGTAGGATCACTCCTATACAGGGTGTCTGATAACCCCTGTTGGAGGGTCTCACCCAGTTGGGTGGCATGGGGAACAGGACCCATTTAACCAGGCACTTTGCCCCTTGGCAGAGGGGTGTGCCTCACTTGGGGGAAACCCACTCATTTGGGCTGCCCAGATTCCTCAGAACTACTGGGAGAAAAGGCTAAGTTTGCTTGTCCACAGAGACTGCGGCCACCCCTCCCCCTAGGGGCTCAGGCCCAGGGGGACCTGGGTTCTGTCCCTGAGCCTCTGGCTGGAGTTACTGGACTTCCTGCAGGGAAGCCCCACCCAGTGAGAAAGGATGGGTCAGAGTCAGGCCTGAAGAGGTGCTCTGGAAGCAGACGGCCACAGCCAGTGTGTTGGGCTGTAGGGAACAAGTCTTGGGACCAAGCCATGCAGCCTCCCTGACTCCAGTGGAGGAAAAGTACACTCTGGGGCTATGGAGATGGCTGCTGCCCTTGCCCCATCCAGGGAGCTTAGTGTGTTAGGCAGTTTCGAGTCCCAGTGCTGGCTGCTGCCTCTCCCACAAGGAGCTCAAATGGCTTAGACAGCAGGCAGCCACAGCCATGGTGCTGGTCACTTCTCCACCAGGAAGTTCAGCAGGCTTAAGCAGATTTCAGCTGAGAAACTGTTAAGAGTCTGCATGTCTGCGCATTCCAGGGTTGGGATGCTAGGCCCTGGTGTCGTTGGTTCATGAGTGGGACCTTCCAATCCTTGTGGGTTGCACAGTTCTGTGGAAAAAGCATGGTTTCCCTGGCTGGGTAGCACACTCACTCACCGCCTCCCTTGACTGGGGAGACGGGGCTTCCCCACCATGTGTGGCTCTCAGGTGGGCCACCACACCACACTGTTCTTCCTTCTCTCCATGGGTCATGCCAGCCTCCTAGTCAGTTCTGATGAAAGAACCTGGATACCTTGGTTGCCAGTGAAAGATTCACATGCTTATTATGTTGTGGTGGTTGTTGTTGTTTTATGGGAGCCTCCGAATTGTGCTGTTTCTAGTTGGCTATCTTGGCCCCATCCCTAAACTCCTTTAAATTAGTTTGGCCAAAGTTTTTCTTTTAACAGCACAAAGGATAAATGCTTGAAGGGATGGGGACCCCATTCTCCATGATGTGATTATTTAACAATGCATACCTGTATCAAAACATCTCCTGTGCCTCATAAATATAAACACTTACTATGTAGTCACAAAAGTAAAACAATAAATAAAAATTTTAAAAGTAAAAGGCAGAGATGAGCAGAATAGATTGAAAACATGATTCAACTATATGTTATCTACAAGAGACTAATTTTAGGTGCAAAAACATAAAGTTAAAAGTGAAAGGATAGGAAAAATATTACATGCATATTATAACCAGAAGTGAGATGAGGTAGCTATACTAATATCAAACAAAATAGACTTTAAATGAGAAAATTGTTACAAAAGTCAAACAAGGATTATATACTGACAAAGGGGTCAACTCACTAAGAAGATGCAACAATAATAAACATATATTGCTTAACAACAGAGACCCAAAATATGTGAAGCAAAAATAATTCTACAATAGTAGTTGGGAACTTTAGCACCCTACTTTCTATAATGGATTGAACAACAAAACAGCAGATCAATAAGGAAATAGAGAACTTAAAGAATACTAGAAACCAACTAGACCTAGGAGGCATACGGAGAACACTCCACTCAAGAACGGCAGAATATACATTTTTCTTAAATATACATGGAATATTCTCCAGGGAAGACCATACATTAGGCCAAAATAATCTCAATGAATTTTAAAAGATTGAAACAATACAAAGTATTTTCTTCTACTACAATGAAGTGAAACTAGAAATCAATAACAGAAGGAAAACTAGAAAATTCACAAATATCTGGAAATTAAACAACATTCTTTAAAACCCAGTTGATCAAAGGCCAGGCACAGTGGCTAATGCTTGTAATCCCAGCACTTTGGGAGGCCAGGGTGGACAGATCACTTCAGGTCAGGAGTCTGAGACCAGCCTGGCCAACATGGCAAAACCCTATCTCTACTAAAAATACAAAAGTTAGTTGGGTGTGATGGCAAGCTCCTGTAATCCCAGCTACTCGGGAGGCTGAGGCAGGAGAATCACTTGAACCCAGGAGGCGGAGGTTGCAGTGAGCTGAGGTCGTGCCACTGCACACTGCACTCTAGCCTGAGCAACAAAGTGAGACCCCATGTAAAAAAAAAAAAAAAAAAAACACACACACAATTGATCAAAGAAGAAATTACAAGAGAAATTAGAAAATACATTCTTTGAGACAAATGAAAATGAAAGCACAACATTCTAAAATGTATGGGGTATAGAAAAAGCAGTGCTTAGAAGGGAATTTATAGCTGTAAAAACTTGTACACATTTAAAAAGAAGAAATCAATAAACTCACTTTACACCTTAAGGAACTAGAAAGAGAAAAGAAAAATCCAACCCAAATCCAGCAGAAAGAAAGAAATAATGAAGATTAGGATGAAATTAAATGAGATCTAAAATTTTTTAAAAATACAGAAAATCAATGACACCAAATGTTGGTCGGTTAAAAAGATCAACAAAATTTACAAATCTTTGGCTAGATTGACTAAGAAAAAAGAGAATACTCAAATTACTAAGACCAGAAATAAAAATGGAGACATTACAACTGACCAATAGAAATTTTTAAAAGGAGCATAAGAGAATTAATCAGTGATTAAATCAGTAATCAAAATCCTCCCAACAAAATAAAGCTCAAGACCAGATGACTTTACCTGTAAATTCTACCACTCATTTAAGAAAGAATTTTCAACAACTCTTCTCAAAGCCCACCAAAAAATAATAGAAGAGGAGGGAATACTTTGTACTCTAATCTGTGATGCCAGAATTATTCTAATACCAAAGCCAGACAAAGTCATCACAAGAAAACGACAAACCAATATCCCTTATGAATTTAGATGCAATATCTCAACAAAATTCTGGCAAACTGAATCCAGCAGCATATTAAAAGAATTATACACCATAAGCAAGTGGTATTTATCCCAGGACTGTAAGAATTGTGCAACATTGAAAACCAATTAGTGTAATACACCACATTAACTGAATGACGGAAAAAATCCACACACACAATCATCTCAATTGACGCCAAATGAAAGAACTTGACAAAATGCAGCACTCTCTTTTGATAAAAACAAACTAGAAATAGAAGGAAACTCAAACGAATAGAATCATACAGTAATGAGACATTTTGTGTCTGGCTTCTTTCACTTAGCAAGTTTCTGAGGTGCATCCACATTGTAGTATGTATCAGTACTTCAATTTTTATGGCTGAAGAATAGTCCATTGAAAATTCAGAATAGGTAAATTCATAGAGACAGAAAGCAGAATAGTGGTTGTCACAGTCTAGTAGGAGAGGAATGAAAAATGACTGCTTAATGCATACAAGTTTTATTTTAAAGTGATGAAAATGTTTTGGAACTTGAGAGAGGTGGTTGCACGACATTTTGAATGCACCAAATGCTACTTCATTGTATACTTTAAAATGGTTAATTTTATTTTATGTGAGTTTTACCTCAATTTTTAAAAAGCAAGATATAACTACTAATAACAAACTGTTTAAATGTGGCAGTAATTGAGTGTCTGGGTTTCCACCAAGATTATCAACCCGGACGTGAACCAGATGAAATGAATACTTCATCTGAAGTAGAAGAAGAAGCACCTCAACTAGTAGAAAAACATTACCAAAAATTATAGGAGGAAGGGGGTAGAGATCAGTAATCACCAACCACCCTGCAGTCCAGGAAAACTGTCATCCTCATGACTCCTTGAAGTAAATCAAGGCCATTCCAGTGTCTCCTAACATCACCACTTTGCTACTGGCATCTCCCAGTCTTTTGCAAATTCCACTAAGTTAAAACACTAATCCTCATCAATAAAAATATCAACAATGGATCCTAGGATCCAGGACTGAGCAACAAGGCAGGAGTGCTCATTCTTCCTCCAAATGACACAGGTTCCCATTGGAAGGAACTCAAGATCAATTCTGCAAATTGTGTTTAACATTCCCTCAGTCTTCAAACAGCAATAGTAGGTGTCAGCCTTATCACTTTGCAGACCACACAATGCATGCCTTCTGGATCCTTCTTACAAATTGCCTTCCCCCAACTGCCTCAGGTAAACATGACCTGCACCCCTGGATAGTCATCCAGCCATTCTGAACTGTTCTCCAGTGTTTCCTAGAATGATGGCAGTAATTAGCCTCACAGCCCTCTTTTGTTGAAAGAAGATGGAATGGTCACAGAATGGGAGAAGGAGGCATAGAAGCCACAGTTGAGGTCAGGGTGTAGTGGCTTTATAGTATACCAACAAATTCTTTGACATTCCCCACTTCAAAAGGTGGAACATAATTGCCTTCACATTGAGTGTGGGCTGTATTCCAACAAACAGCATGTGGTGGAAATGACAGTGGGCAGTTTGCAAGGCTAGATCATGAGTAGAATTTTTTCTGTAACCTTGTTCTCTCTCTCTCTCTCTCATCTGCTCCGAGGGAAGCCAAATGTCACATCACGAAGACATTAAGACAGCCCTGTGAGGAGCCTGTGTGGCAAGAAACTGAGGCCTATTGCCAACATCCAGGAAGGAACTAAGGCTTCCTCCTAATAACCATGTGAGGGAGATATCTTGGAAGGTGATCCTCCTGCTCACTCAAACCTTCAAATGACTACAGCCCTGACCAACATCTCATCTACCATCTCATGGGAAATCCTGAGCCAGAGCTACCAAGCTAAGCAACTCCTGAATTACTGATTCTCAGAAACTGTGAGGTAATAAATGTTTACACTTCTAAGTCACTAAATTTTCAAATAATTTGTTACACAGCAGTAGATCACTATTACACACAGTTAACTTGTCTTTTCCAGTAACTAATACCAAACAAGTTACTCCAAACTTTAGTGGTAAAAACAACCAATTTTATTCTCTTCACGAATCTACAATTTGGGCAGGATTTTCTGCGGACAGCCCATCTGTGTTCCACTCTGCTCCATAGTATCTGAGGCCTCTGCTGGAAGACTAAAAAACTAGGGGATCAAAACTTCTAAAGCCTCACTGAGTCACATGTCTGGTGGCTGATGGCTGGGAAACAACTGGAGACTTTTGCTCCTCTCCACATGGGTGTGTCTGTGTGGTCTCCCTGCAGGGGCTAGTTTAGGCTTTCTTCTATAATGGTGACTGTGTGCCATGGATGAGGGAAAGGAGAGAGGGAGAAAGAGGGAGGGAGGGAAAAACAAAGAGAGAGAGAGAGAGAGAGAGGAGAGAGAGAGATGGAAACCATATAAACTTTTATAATATAGCCTTGGAAGTCACATAGTATCACTTCTGCTGCATTCTGGTAGTTAAGGCAATTACAAAGATTTTCCAAGGTTCAAAGGAATGGAATACAGACCCCCATCTCTCAATGGAGGAGTGGCAACATTGCATTGCATGTGGGATGCACTGTATATTGGTATAGCTATCGTTAGAAAATACCATCTGCCATACTTGTCCAAGACTGAATTCCTGCAAATTGCCCTCTCAGTACAGGAAATAGCCTCTGGCAAAGCTCCATGCAAACCAGCTATGGTCTAGTAATAAGAATAATCAACCCTATTCAATTTTAAGGCCTGGCACCTAGCTCCTTGATTATGCCAGGAAGGTAACTAATTTTTCTCTAATCATGAATAATGAATTGATGAATCTTAGCAGTACTTCACCATGCCATCACTGGAACTGCAAATGATGGACTTCAGGGCCCTTATTATACCAAGGGACGGGCCAAGGCTTCTCTAATTGTGTCAGTCGGGATTCAGCCAGAGAAGCAGAACCAGTAGGAGATAAATATCTATGTCTATATATTTACATCTACATGTGTATCTATAGACATTACAGAGAATTGGTTATACAATTGTGGGGATTAGTTAAGCAGTCTCTGTGAGGCTGTCTTCATGCCTGATGTTAGAACTTGAAGTTCACAGGGAAAGCATCCAGGAAAGGAAGAATACAAGCAGCCGGGGACTCCATGATCACGAGTTGGAAACCCACAAGGGGTGACTGAAATCAGTATCTGTTCTTGTTGCCAGTGACACCAGGATACCTTGGAGGAAGCAGGGTCCTTCATCAAAGAGCTAAACACATACCCCTAACCCAGCTGATGTGTCATGCCAGGGAGGTAAGTCAGCACATCGGCAACAATTTGTGCATGCTATAAAATGGCAGCTGCCTTCCCCTAGCTTTCCAAATCTCTTCAGAATCTCCTTTGTGGTCCTCTTAACCAGAAACATACAAGAAAGGAATTCTGGGAAATGTAGTTTAGCCTAGCCAAGTTGACACATTACAAAGCTCTCACACTAATCATGTAGCCTAAAAGCCCCAGACCAATAGTAAGGGCACCTCTCCTGAAATTGAATGTCTGGCTCTGCTAGATCACCATGCACTACCCTAGAATGAATGAGCAAGAAAGGTACTTTACACCTACTACTGCTTAAAATCTCCATGAGATTTTCCAAATGATCACTGATCTAGCAGGTCTTAACATGTGTGTTGTCTCAGCACTTGCCCTTATTTGCATAAAAACTGCTTTAATAAAGTTAGTGCAAAGATTAACTGAGAATTGATATAAAAGGCATAAAATACTGAGCTTGGTACATAGTAGGTGCTCAACAAAGGTTATCTATGATTATTACCATTTTTATAATTATTATTTCTATTTACCTCTATCAATATAGATTTTTAACCAGGTCATGTGGATTCTTGTCACATTTTTTTTTGCCCATTTTCAACTAGTACCTGTAATTTAGTAAGTCTGACACCAGGCTTTGAAAAGGTTGTTCATAAGGATTTCAAGTATCACAATTCCTGACCGTTAGGATCCATAATGTACATGGTAAATTGGTATTTGGAATTTACAATCTCTTAAGCTCAGGGAAAATACAGGTTCTGTGGTATCTGAGGCTTATGCAGTCTGAGGCACATCCTTTTGGGAAAAGAATATGCATGTTCTCACTTATAAGTGGGAACTACACATTAAGTACACATGGACACAAAGAAAGGAACAATGGACACCAAGGCCTACTTGAGGGTGGAGGGTTGGAGGAGGGTGAGGGTCAAAAAACTACCTATTAGTTACTATGCTTATTACCTGAGTGACAAAATAATCTGTACACCAAACCCCCAAAACATGCAACTTGCCCGTGACATAAACCTGCGCTGATACCTCTTGAACCTAAAATAAAAACTGGAAAGAAAAAAAATATGAAAATAAGAGTAAAATAGGCCGGGCGCGGTGGCTCAAGCTTGTAATCCCAGCACTCTGGGAGGCCGAGACGGGCGGATCACGAGGTCAGGAGTTCGAGACCATCCTGGCTAACACGGTGAAACCCCGTCCCTACTAAAAAATACAAAAAAAAAACTAGCCGGGCGAGGTGGCGGGCGCCTGTAGTCCCGGCTACTCGGGAGGCTGAGGCAGGAGAATGGCATAAAAACCCGGGAGGCAGAGCTTGCAGTGAGCTGAGATCCGGCCACTGCACTCCAGCCTGGGCGACACAGCGAGACTCCGTCTCAAAAAAAAAAAAAGAAAAAAAAAAAGAGTAAAATTTACATGTAAAAGTAAATATTAATTTAGAATGAGAAAAATCACAATAAATACACATTTTAAATATCTGGAAAATACCGTAAGTAAAACAAAATCCACAAAAATTAACATAATGTTTTTACTAATTGAAAGCTTGACCCACCTCTATAATACAGTTTTCTCACATTTTTTGATGCATGCACTTTTGTCTTTACATGTGATAATGATTTTTGTAGTACCATTTTAACAGAGAGAAGAGAAAGATAATTCAGTTTCCTAAAATGGCTGTTCAAAAAATTTTGTTATTAATAGTTTAGAAAAGTTTTAACTTACAACTTATTAATAATGTCATGTGTGGGTTTCTTAGGATTATCTGTTAGATTTAGGGAAAATCTCTTTCAAGGAGAAAACTTCCATTTTTGATTAGACATAGATAAGATCTGAATCCTTGGCTTCAATTTTACACATTTGATGATTAGAAGAATTTTCCACCAACTGAGAGGCAGGCTCTGGTCTATCATAATGAATGTTGCCCTTTGAGGATCCTTAGGGGTCAGCCAGTCAGCCAGCCCTCCTCTTCAAAGGAATCTGCAGTTAATGCTTGTTCTGCAACATTGTGTTGTTTTATACAGTTTGCAAAGTGTCAGTAAAAATATTATTTGATGTGTAACATGATTGGCAAGATGAGAAACACCACACACAAAATATTTCCCAATTTATCTAGGGAGAAGACTGGAGTCTTTGATTATCCTCACGTCTGCACTAAAGAGTATTCTTTGCCACATTCCTATTTCTTCTTCATCATCTTCTGAAGCTGCCGTGAACATTTTTGCACATCTCCAGAGGAAATACTAGGTTCTGGGGTAGGGTTGTGCACTTTCAATTATACTAGATAGCCCCAAATTCATCCGACTTCAAATCTTCCTCACTCCACAGCCTTAACATCAAAGAATCACAGCATCCTGGAACTTCAATCAACAAAGGTCTAGCTTTTGTCTACCTCCTCTGGAGCAGCCCTCCTATCTGTCAGTTCACATGGTCATGTGTTTTGTAAATTTTACAAACCATAGACATTTTACCTACAATCAAGATCAGGGTCTGTTTTCAATCCAACTTTACGAAGTTTTGGACAGGTTAAGGGATTTGTCCATGGTCCTAGAACTAGTTGATGACAGAACCAAAATAGAGTCCCAGGCCTCCAGATTTCCCATGTTCCTTCTTCACTTATTCTTCCTTGTATTTAAATTCCATCTTGCTATAATTTTAGCTACAATTCATATTATTTTAAATTTGAGAGGACTGAAATCATCAGAACAATATCTTCCCTGTAATAACTCAATCAATCATCTCTTACATTTTGCTTTTGAAATGATGAAAGATTTTCAGTTTTAAGAAATACCAAAAATCTAGAGAATAATATAATAAATACTCATGTACTCACGATCTAGCCTAATGAAAACATAGCAAATAAACTTTAAGTCCTATATTTATCTCTTTCCATTAAGTTTTCTTCCCTCCACCACCTCCACCAAAGGAGTAATTCTCCAGAGTTTGGTGTTTAACACTCTCATACTGCATCTACTCTTCTGAAATTTGCTTTTTTTTATCTTAACATTATTTTAAGGATTTATTCAGGTTGACACAGACAGAGCTAGTTCATTTATTTCAACTGTCACAGAATATTATATTCCATGAATTTATTACAAATTATTCATTCTCTCACTGATGACTGAGAGCTGCAATGCACATATCTCCAGGAGAATTTCTTGGTTCTAGGTATATACAGTTTCAACTTTACTAGACAAAGCCAAATTGCTCTCCAAAGTTGTTATACTAATGTATAGTTTTTCAGTTTTTTACATGTTTGATGTTTGCAAAACGGAATCTCATTCCTCACTGAAATTACATTTCCCATATTAGCAAGGAGTTGAAGTATCTTTTCATAGGTTTATTTGCTCTTCTATGAACTGCCTGTTTACACATTTGCCCATTTTAAAAATTATTATTTTGCTTTGTTTTGTTTCTGTTTCTTACTGATTTATACATATTCATTATTAATCATATACATTGCAAATATATTCTTCTAATATAACTTGTGTTTTCATTATTTATGGTAGTTTTGGTGTATAGGAGTATTAAATTTCAATGTAATTGAATTTATCAATTTTTTCCATTATGCCTGTGTTTTCAGGGTCTCTTTTTAAACAAGGATTTTTAAAAATTCTACACAGATTATAATATTCTACATATTTTCTTTCCCACTAAAATTGTCTTTTTGCATTTTTATCCACATGGAAGTCTGGTTTTGATATGGAGTGATTTAGGAATGCAATTTTTTCCTACATGAATAACCATTTGCCTCAGCAACATTTATTAACTCTCTCTTCTTTAGCCCCTGTAGTGGGTTGAATTGTCGCCCCCAAAAGGATGCATTCAAGTTCTAACACCCAGTACTTATGAATGTGAGCATATTCTGAAGAAAAGGTTTTTACAGATGCAATTAAGTGAAAAATCTGGAGATGAGATCATCCTAAATTAACAAGGTGTGCCCTAAATTCAATGACAAGTGCTCTTATAAGATGAGGAGAAGATATAGACACACAGGGGGAAAGGCCATGTGATGATGGAAGCAGAGATTATCATTTCGCTGCCACAACTCAAGGAACATGGGGAGCCACTAGAAACTGGGAGAAGCAAGGAAGGATTCTTTTCTAGGGTCCTCACAGGAAACATGGCACTGCCAACAGCTTGATTTCAGACTTCTGGTCTCCAGAATTGTGAGGGGATACATTTCTGCTGTTTTAGGCCACCAAGTTTGTGGTAATTTTCTGTGGGATTCCTACAAAACTAATACGCTCCCACTGACCTATAGTGCCACATCTGTACCTCTGTCATGTATTGAGTACCATATATATGTGAGTTATTTCTGCCCCTTCAGTTTGTTTTTTGTTTTTCTTCTTTCCTTTTTTTTTTTTTTTTTTTATACAGGATGTCACTCTGTCACCCAAGCTAGAGTAGAGTGGCACGATCATGGCTCATTGCAGCCTCAACTTTCTGGGCTCAAGTGATACTTCACCTCAGCCTCCTGAGTAGCTGGGACAACAGGCATGGACTACCATGCCTGGTTTTTGTTTTGTTTTGTTTTGTTTTGTTTGTAGAGACTGGGTCTTACTATGTTTCCAAGGCTGGTCTTGAACTCCTGAGCTCAAGCCATTTCCCCACCCCAGCCTCCCAAAGTGTTGGAATTACAGGCATGAGCCACTGCACCCAGCCTCAATATTGTCTCATTGTTCTATGTGCCTATTTCCAAGACAATACCATGTTATCTTAATTATATATATAATATATAATCTTAATTATATATATAATATACATATATATATTAAGGTGACTATATTTAACAACAATGTATTATATTTTTCAAAATAGCTAGAAAAGAAGACTTGAAATGTTCCCAACACACAGAAATGATAAATCCCCAAATGCCATGACTTGATCATTACACACTCTGTGCATATAAAAATACTATCATATGCACTCCATAAATATGTACAAATATTATGTATCAATAAAGAAAGAAAAAAGTTATGAAGTATACTCCTCTTTCTCTTTGGTACTGGTACAAAAACAGACACATAGACCAATGGAACAGAATACAAAGCTCAGAAATAAAGCCGCACACCTACAACCATCCGATCTTCAACACACCTGACAAAAACAAGCAATGGGAAAGGATTCCTTATTCAATAAATGATGCTGGGATAACTTGCTAGGCATATGCAGAAAATTGAAACTGGACCCGTTCCTTTTCCTTATACCATGTACGAAAATAAACTAAAGATGGATTAAAGACTTAAATGTAAAACCCAAACCTATAAAAACCCTGGAAGACAACCTAGGCAATACCATTCTGGATATAGAAATAGGCAAAGACTTCATGACAAAGACACCAAAAGCAATTGCAGCAAATGCAAAAATTGACAAATAGGATTTAATTAAACTAAACAGCTTCTGTACAGCAAAAGAAACTATCGACAGATTGAACAGACTAAATAGAACAGGAGAAAAATTTTGCAAACTATATATCTGACAGAGGCCTAATATCCAGCATGTTTAAGGAAGCTAAACAAATTTATAGGAAAAAAAAAAGCAACCCCATTAAAAAGTGGGAAAAGGACATGAACAGACACTTTTCAAAAAAAGACATACATGTAGGCAACAAGCATATGAAAAAGCTCAATATCAATAATCATTAGAGAAATGTAAATCAAAACCACAATAAGATACCATCTCACACCAGTCAGAATAGCTATTATTGAAAAGTCAAAAAATAGCAAATGCTAGCAAGATTTAGGAAAAAAACAAATGCTTATACACTGTTGAGGCAAGTGTAAATTAGTTCAACCATTGTGGAAAGCACTGTGGTGATTCCTGAAATAGCTAAAAACAGAACTACCATTCAACCCAGCAATCTTATTACTGGCTGTATATACCCAAAGGAATATAAATTTTTCTATCATAAAGACACATGCACATGTGTGTTCACCACAGCACTATTTATGATAGCAAAGACATGGAATTAACCTAAATGACCATTAATGGTCAATTGAATAAAGAAAATGTGGTACGTATACACCATGGAATACTAAGCAGCCATAAAAAAGAATGAGATCATATCCTTTGCAGAAACACAAATGGAGCTGGAGGCCATTATCCTTAGCAAACTAATGCTGAAACAGAAAACCAAATACCACATGTTCTCACTTATAAGTGGGAGCTAAATGATAAGAACACATAGACATATTGAGGGGAACAACAGACACTGGGGCCTACCTGAGGGTGAAGGGTGGAAGGAGGGAGAGGACTCAGGAAAATAATGAATGCATACTAGGCTTAATACATGGGTAACAAAATAATCTGAATAACAACCCTGTGTGACATAAGTTTACTGTTTTAACAAACCTGTAAATGTATCCCTGAATTTAAAAGTTTAAAAAATTAGACAAACTTAGCATATTCAATTAATTAAACTACAGTTAGTAAACAAGAATTTAATTGCTGAGGGAAAGATCATAGAGTTTCTTATAGATGCCCCCACTGAAACCCTTGTTGAGTATTCCCTGTACAGTCAAGCAAAATATAGTTTGAAGTATTATGGTCTCTAAAAAAGATGAGGTTGTTTGTTCAAGAAGTCTCAGATTACCAGATGACACTGTTAAGATAAACAGTCCAATGGTACTGAAACATGAAAAGAGAACATAGCAGATCTTTAGAATATTAAAAAATACTTTTTCAACAAGTAGGCCACTTTGATAGTTTCTAAAACATATTATAAAACAAAAAAAAAATCCTAATGTGTAAATAATAGTGTTCTGCATGGACAGAAAGGGAGAACAACAGACACTGGGTCTACTTAAGGGTGGAAGGTGAGAGGAGGGGAAGGAATCAGAAAAAAATAACTATTGGGTCCTAGGCTTAGTACCAGGGTGATGAAATAATCTGCACAATGAACCCCCATGACATGAGTTTGCCTATATAACAAACATGTACATGTACCCCTGAGCCTAAAATAAAGATTTGCTTTTTTAAAAAGAGTATTCTAAATAGATAATAATTTTAAAACTATGGAATCATAATATGGAAACTATTTAATTTTTATTACAATGAGATTTTATACAATGAATCATTTATCTTAGGTATTCAGTAAAAACAGGTATAAACAAAAACACTATTTTATTCATCAGATAAAAAAAAACATGATCTATCAGAGAGATCAAACACTTTCCTGCCTATAAACCTGAATCTAACACATACACTAAATTTCAAAAGTTTTTAGTACATGCAATCATTTCCTTCTGTATTAAAAAACTCTCCCAGGCAACAGTTTCCCATTTTACTAAATGTCAAAGCCTTGTGAAGTTATTATGACACAAAACTATTCCTTTCTACTGCTGCAAACAATAAACAACTGTGCAAACTGAATAAGCAATGTGACATAATTGTCATTGTAATGTTCATCTTTGAAATGGGTCTAAATAAAACATTAATTATTAAAATGTATCTGTGAGTGTGCTTGTTGGGAAGGGGCAAGATCTGGTAACAGTGAGTGTGTGTATATACGTGTGTTCTAAGCCCCTTACCACCACCACCACAAATTCAGGGACAAATTTTTTGACATGTCATCAGATTCACTAGGATTGTTTTCTATTATAAAACACATTTGAACACAAGATATACAACCTATCAACAAATACTTAGATGAATAAATGTAATATAATTAAAATCATAATAATGTGAATTTATAATATACTCAGTTCACTGGACTACTCATTATCCTTCCTTGTTCCTGACTCATATGGTCATAATCGATATCACTAAGCATGGCTGTATCAAAACATCTCATGTACTCTATAAATATATACACCTACTATATACCCACCTTATTAGTTTGCTCTTGCACTGCTATAAAGAAGACCTGAGACTGTGTAATTTATAAAGAAAAGAGGTTTAATTGGCTCATCTGCTTGGCTTCTGGGGAGGCTTCAGGAAATTCACAATCATAGCAGAAGGCAAAGGGGGAGCAGCATTTCATACGTCTGGAGAAAGAGCAAGAGAGAATGAGGCGGAAGGTGCTACACACTTTTAAACAATCGGGTCTCGTGAGATCTCTATTATGAGAACAGCACTAAAGGGGAGGGCACAATGTTAAACCATTCATGAGAAATCACCCCCGTGATCCAATCACCTCCCACCAGGCCCCACCTCCAACACTGGGGATTACAATTCAATATGAGATTTGGGTGGGGACACAGATCCAAACCATATCACCCACCAAAATTTAAAAATTAAATATTAGAAGAAAAATAATGCTGGAAAACACAAAAAATAGGTACAGCAGCACACATTTATGAGTAGCTTAACATTGTGGATAAACTGGACAAATGCTTTCAACAATTGTGTATTGAGTATGTATGGTGTTCTTACCATGATGAAATGAGACTCTTCTCTTGAAACATTTATAGTGCAGGTGCAAAAAACTCTGAGGTTGTACGCCCCATAATTTTTTGTATGCCATTCCCTTTATCAGAAACATTTTGTCTGAAATACTCCTATTCACCCTTTAAAATGGGTCAGATAATAATATTTTAGGCTCTGTGGGCTATGTGGTCTCTGTCTCAACTACTCACCCTTTCCCTTATAGCATGAAAGCAGCCATGGACAATATTAAACAAGTTGAAGTGGCTGTGTTCCAATAAAACTTTATTTATACAAATGTATACCAAGGCATATATGGTCCGAGGACCACAGTTTATCGACCCATGGTTTAAAACCTTCTGCATTACAGTGAAGCAATAGAATGTAATGACTAAAACATGGACTCTGGTATCAAACAACCTGGTTTCTAATTCTCTCTCTGCCACTTACAACTTGTGTGACCCTGAGCAAGTCAAATAATCGTTGTGCCTGTTACCTCATCTGAAAAATAGAGATTATAATACTTATGTATGTATGGAGCTTTTGTGAGCAGAAAATGAGTTAATAGATCTTAATGAGGTTAGAAAAGTGCCTGGTACATAACAAGTGCTATATATGGGCTGTTATGACCATGTAGCATTATCTCTATATTTTCTCATTCCAGGAAATTCAGTACATTACTTCTTTAGGCCAGCGATGAAAGAATTAAACAAGGGCCACAGATAGAATCAACTTTAATAAAAATGTTGAAGGGCCTTGAAGTGAGAACACCAAATTTAATCTGAGTAAGGAAAAGGGTAGTCCACTAAAAGAAAGAAGGATATAAAACTATAAGTAACTAGATGTCTTCAGGGTGGGATGTTATAAAGGGGGAATAAAGGAAAAAATATTAAAAGGTAAAAGTGCCAGAAATTACTGGAATAAAGGAAGGAAAAAAGAAATAAACAACTTGAGAATGGAAGAAAGAGAGGAGTCTCGACTCTAGCCCACCTCTTGAATCCTGGGTTTTGTTGGCAGGTTACCATTTGTTCTGTTTGTATGAAGATTACCTGGTCTTGAGGAATAAATGTAGGGTATAAATTTAAGAAATGATACTCAGATCCTGGAAACTAAGACTCAAATTCGAGCAAGACAGAGACAGCTTCAAGTTCTAAGAGGAGTGCTCGAATGGACAGAAAACTAACAATTAGCTAGGACCACCTCAAGATAACTTGTCTATGCCCTGAGACCCTTATCTGAAGTGGGTAAGGAGAAATAAATTTTACTATAATGCTAGGTAGTACTCTTCATATAGCTTCTGTATCAGTCAGGGTAGGTTAGATAATAATATTTCACCAACAAATAACCCCAAAACTTCAGCAGCTTAAAACAACAAAAGTTATTTCTCGCTCATACTACAGGGTCATTGTAGGTTGACAGGGGTTTATGCACTACGTGGTCCTCACTCTGAGACCTTGCCTGATAGAGGAGCTACAACCTGGAACATTACAGTCATTCTGACAAAGGAAAAGAGAACTCTAGAAAGTTTCACACTGACAATTTAATGTTCCACCCTGGAAGTAATATTCGTCACTTCCAACTCAACTCATAGACCAGAATTAATCATGTGGCCTGACTCAACCACAAAAGAGCCAAGAAGATGACCCTACTAAGTGCTGAGAAGTTAGAGAGCCAGAAGTATGTGATGAGCAGCAACTAGTGTCTTCAGTTTTCTTTTTTTTGTTTTGTTTTGTTTTGTTTTTTTGAGACGGAGTCTCGCTCTGTCGCGCAGGCTGGAGTGCAGTGGCGCGATCTCGGCTCACTGCAAGCTCCGCCTCCTGGGTTTATGCCATTCTCCTGCCTCAGCCTCCTGAGTAGCTGGGACTACAGGCGCCCGCCACCGAGCCCGGCTAATTTTTTGTATTTTTAGTAGAGACGGGGTTTCACCGTGGTCTCGATCTCCTGACCTTGTGATCCGCCCGCCTCGGCCTCCCAAAGTGCTGGGATTACAGGCGTGAGCCACCGCGCCCGGCCGTGTCTTCAGTTTTCAACCTAACTTATTCCAGCTTTTCTCAGAGAGGAGGCTTTGAAGATATTGAAAGAGTCAGCTTTGGGAGCCTATTGAAATAATTGTAAACACTACCAGGGAGAAGCCCTCTTCCATCCATGCAGCCACGGCAAGTTAACGAGCAAGCACTAGAAGCAGGTGGATATGGCAGCAGCACTGGCCACATACCTACAACCCTTAAGGAAAGAATGGGAATGAGGTAGAGTGCAGAGGGGAGATTAGGGTCCTAGTGTTTCTTTTTGTGGGAATTTGAAGCCACAAGCTGCCAAGATTTCATCCATGTCCTTGAGGCTGCAGAGACCTGGAGAAATGCTGGGTTTCTTAGTGCTGCCTCCTAGTGGACATAGGTCTATGATTTCTTTAAAAGTCATGTTTTACCCAGAATCTGACAGGAGACTGTGGAGCAAACATGAAGCCCAAGTTCTCTTCTTAAAAGTGAAGTGAAGAGAGTCTTCCAGTGCTGGCCAAGATGGAGTGAGCTTATTGATTGTAACTAAAAACTCTGGACAAAACACAAAAAGTAACAACCTGAATACTCAAAAGTAGACAAAAGTAGGCAGACTGGGGACAGGAATCAAATCTTGAAGAAGAGACCCATATGGGAGAATAAGAGTCTTTTATCTTTTTTCTCTTTTATCTCATGGCCCAAAGATGGACACTAGTTAGGAGCTGTGGCAATAGTTGCACAGGCAATAAAATATCCATCTTCCTAGCCATTGGACCAAGAAAAGAAGTCTCTGCAAGCTGATGTATGTATTTTGTATGTGGGCGGGGGGCAGGGGGTGGTGGTAGGTGAAGGGTTGAAGAATCCCAGACAAAAGGGAGAAGATTATTTCTGAATATTGTGTATCATCTCAGATAAGACCTGAACTCACACCCGAGCTGTAGATGCCTGGGACAGACCCAAGTCAGCATAGCAAAGACTTTGAGAACTGAACTAAGATATAACTCACTCCTGAGTCCTAGAATAATCCATGAATAATTTATGCATGGGGCAGAACAAAAACAGCATAGCAAAAGCTTTCAGAACTAAAATACAACATATACTACTTCTCAACTTACAGACTGACCCCAAAGTGGCACATGTATGGCACAGACCCAAAGAAACAAACCAAAGATTTTGAAAACTGAACAGACATTGGAATTACTGCTGACAGAGGATGAGACAGAGCTTGTGGTCTAAAATACACGCGCGCACACACACACAGAGGAGACAGAGAAGGGGGTGGGGAGAGAGAGAGAGAGATCTACATTTCTCAGATGAGTTTAAAATGATTCAGTTTCACAGTATGATATTCAAAATGTCCAGAATATTTTCCAAAATGATTTCATATACAAAGAGCTAGGAAAAGATGACCAATTTTCACAGAAAAATATAATCAACATGTACTAACACCAAGATGACGCAGATACTGAAATTATCAAAGACTTTGAAGGAGCTATTATAACTATGCTCCATGAGGTAAATACACTTGTTATAAATAGAAAGACAGTTCACAAAGTAGATATGGAAACTATTTTAAAAGGAAACTTTAGAATCGAAAAATACAATGTCTTAAATTTTAAAATTCACTGGTTCAGATCAGCAACAGAATAAAAATAACAAAGGAAAGAAACAGTGAACTTGAAGATGAGTCAGTCGAAATTATCTATCTGAATAACAGAGAGAAAAAGATTTTCAAAAGTGAACAGAGATGCAGGCACGGGACAATATCAGAATATCTAACATTTGTGTCAGTGAGTCCCAGGAGAAGATAATAAAAATACTCATGCAGGAAAAAATGAAAAACAATTACCAAAAATGTGGGGGAAAAAAAGGTGGAATATATTCATTTAGAGATTCAAGAAGTTCGGTAAGCCTTAGACAGCATCAACTCAAAGAAAACTATACTGGAGACACCATGATCAAACTTCTGAAAACCAGTAGTAAGGAAAAAAATCTTGACAGCAGCCAAAAAGAAAGTGATACATTGTATAGAGGAGGACAATGACTTGAATTGCTCCCATCAGAACAAATTTCTCATCAGAAACCAGGGAGCCAGAAGACAATGGAACAACATTTTTAAGTGCTGAAAGAAAAGCATGTCAATGCTTCTGTATAAAACAAAGGTATTCTTCAAAACGATGGCAAAATAAAACATGTTCAGATGAAGGAAAACTAAAAGAATTATTCACCAGCAGACCTGTTCCAAAATAAATTAAAGGAAATTTTTTAGACAGAAAGCAAAATGATACATGAGGGAAATCTGGAACATCAGAAATGAGAAAGAGCAACAAAAATTATAAATATCAGGGTCATTATATAATATTAATACTATTTTTCTTAAGTTATTCAAAGTATGTATGACTGTAAAGGCAAAAATTATAACATTGTCTGGTGGGGATTTCAATGTGTCATATGGTTTGGCTCTGTATCCCCACCCAAATCTCATTTTGAATTGTAATTCCCATGTGTCAAGGGAGGAACCTTGTGGGAGGTGATTGGATTATGGGGGTGGTTTCCCCCATGCTGTTTTTGTGATAGTGACTCTCACGAGATCTGATGGTTTTAAATGTGGCAGTTTTTCCTGTGCTTCACTTCTCTCTCTCCTGCCACCTTGTGAAGAAGATGCTTGCTTCCCCTTCACCTTCTGCCATGATTGTAAGTTTCCTGAGGCCTCCCCAGCCATGTGAAACTGTGAGTCAATTAAATCTCTTTCCTTTATAAATTACCCAGTCTCAGGTAGTACTCTTTATAGCAGTGTGAAAATGGACTAATACAATGTGTGTAGATAAAACACATATAACAACTATGACATAAAGGGGGAAGCATAAAGGGGATGTATATGGTTATAAGGCTTTTATATTTACTTGAAGTGGTGAAATACTATTAGCTCTAAAATATATATATATAGAGAGAGAGAGAGTACAATCTCTAGAACAACCACAAAAATTAATGCAAAGAGATAGTCAAAAATAGACAAGTTAAAATTCAAATAAAGGAAATTCAAATAACCCAAAACTAGTCAGGAAAAAGAGAGAGAGAGAGAGACAGAGAAAGAGAGAGAGAAACAGAAAAACAAAAAGCAAAGGGAACAAACAAAACAAATAAAAAGTAGTATATATAAATCCAAACATATCAATAATTACATTACATTAAATGGTCTAAAAGCACAATTATAAAGCAGATATTATCATATTGGATGAGAAACAACACCTAACAAGAGGTTGTCTACAATAAACTAACATTAAATGAAAAGAGTCTACATAAAAATATAAAAAGTACAATAGGAAAAGATATGTAAATTTTAATCAAAAGAAAGTTGAAGGGATTATATTAATGTTGAACAAAGAGAACTTCAGAACAAGTAAATTACCAATGATATAAAGAAACATTACCTATTAGCAAAAGAGCCAGTTCACAAAAAAATAACAATCCTAAATATGTAAGCACTACTAGCACAACTTCAGAATACATGGAGCGATAACTGACAGGTCAGAAAGGAGAAATAAACAAACCTACAATTATAGTCAGAGACTGTAACACTCTTCTCTCAATGATTAGATAGAATAATTAGAACATTAACAAGGACCTTGCTATAAACGGAATATGTCCCCCCACCATTCATATGTTGAAGCCCTAGCATCAAGGAGAGGCCATGTGAAAAACATAGCAAGAAGGGGGTCATCTAAAAGCCAGGAAGAGTGTCCTTACCAAGAACAGAATGAGCTGGCACCTTGATCTTAGATTCCCAGCCTCCAAAATGGTGAAATGTAAATTTCTATTGTTTAAGCCACTCAGTCTATGATATTTTGATCTGGCAGCCTGAGCTGACTAATACAGATATAGATGTGAACAGCACCATCATTCAACATAACCTAATTTGTTTACCCAACAACAGTAAAATACATATTCTTTAAAAGTATGTGTGGAATGTCCACCAAGATAGACCATATCCTGAATCAAGAAACAAAACTGAACAAAATAAAATCAATTGAAATCAGACACATTATGTTATATAACAAAAATGCAATTGAGCTAGAAATGAATAACCCAATAAATCACACACATCTAAATAACCTATGGATGGAAAACATTTTGAATTGAAAGAAACAAAAATATGACATACAAAAATATTTGGCATGCAGTTGAAGCAGCGTTTAAAGGGAAATTTAGAGCATTACATGCTTATATTTGAAAAGAAGATAGGTCTCAAATCAATGATCCAAGTTTCAACCTTAAAAAACATGAAAATAAAATAATTAAATTCAAAACAAGAAGAAACAAATTTAAGAGCAGAAATCAATGAAATTGAAAACAGAAAAACAATAGAGAAAAATCAATGAGATTCTTGCCAGAAATGTTTTTTAAAAAGCCTCAGAAAGAAAGAAAATGAAATAAGTTAGAAACTCAGATCCACATAAAGGAATATTAAAGAAGGAATAAATGAAGGTAAAAAGCAGTTGCTCATATATGTGTGGGTCCATTTCTTTAATCTCTATTCTACTTCACTGATCTATCTGTCTATCTTTATTTCAATACAACATTGACTTGATCATTGTAGCCTCATTATAGGTTTTAAAATTCAGTGGCGTTAGTCCTATAACTTTGATCCTTTCTCAAAATTGTCTTTGCTGTTCTAGGTCCTTTACATTTCCATACAGATTTTAGAATCAGCTTGTCAACGTCTACAAAAAAAAAAAAAAAAAACCTGCTGGGATTTTAATCTGTTTTAAACATATAAATCAATTTCAAAAGAATATGTTGCCAATATTGAGCCTTCCAACTCATGAGCATATATATCTCCATTTACTTAGTTCTTTTTATAATTTCTCACAATGATGTTTTAAAGGTTTTGGTATACAGTTTGTAGTTGGCCGAGATTTCCACCTCCTGGTGTACATGCCCTGCATAATTTTCTCTCCCTGAGTGTGGGATTTCACCCCTGTCATAAGGTTACTAATCAGTTGATTTTGAGTTAATAAAAAAAGAAAATATTTTGGGTGGGCCTGAGTTACTTAGGGGAGTTCTTAAAAGAGGATGAAGTAGTAGAGGGACAGTCTCCTGCTGGCTTCAAAGAAAATAAAAGCTACCATGAGTTCAACAGCCTTAAGGAACTGAATTCTGTTTGTAAGCTGAATGAGCTTTAAGAGGTTCCTAAGCATCAGATGAGACTACAGCTCTGGCTGACACCTTGATGTTATCTTTGTGAGATCTAAGGAGGGGATTCAGCTACGCAATGCTCAGACTCCTGAACCACAAAAACGGTGTGCCTTAGTCTGTTCTGGCTACTATGACAAAATACCATAGGTTGGGTGGCTCACAAAAAACAGAAATTTATTTCTCCCAGTTCTAGAGGCTGAGATATCCAAGATCAAGGTGCCTGCAGATTCTGTGTCCAGTGAGGACTCGTTCCCAGTTCAAAGGCAGTTGTCTTCTCACTGTGTCCTCACATAGCAGAAGGAGCAAGGGATCTCTCCGGAGCCTCTTTTATAAGGGCACTAGTCCCATTCATGAGAGCTATGCCCTCATAACCTAATCACCTCCCAAGTGCCCCACTTTCTATTACCATCACCTTGGAGGTTAGAATTTCAACACATGAATTTTGGGGGAATACAAACATTCAATCTATAGCCCAGTGAAATAATAAATGGGCGCTTTTCCAAGCCAAAAGAAAACCAAAAGCTGGTCCTCTGAAAAGTGAAGTGGAAATCAAGCCCATACACTGGTTGGGGATGTGACTTGGGAAGAAGGGATGTAGAAAGAGCATTCCTTGGCTTTCTGGGTTCTATCACTAACTTGGTAAGTCTTCTGACCTCATAGGATCAAATTTTTCTAATTTTTCAAATAATTATTTTGAAATTTTAGATGAGACATCACTGTAAATGGTGTGAATACAGCGATTCTTTACAAATACAAGGCATTATTAACATCTATTATTAGTGTGCTAGCACATACAAAGAGAAATATGAAGAATAATGTTATCAAAATTAATTCAATTAATCTCTGTTTAAAGGGTGACACAGATTTATTAATTGAGTAAAGTATTACCTTAAATTTAAAACTATCTAACTCCCAAGTAGTAGATTGGTAATTGGATGAGTACATCCATTTAATACAATTATTAAAAGAAGTCATCTACTTACTATCTACTATCTACACTCTGAATTGGACTGTACTGAAAACAGTTCAGTAACAACCCTGAAATAAGAAGAGTAGAGACCCTTGTGACAATGAAGGTAAAGGTTTCAATAAGGCCCTCCCTTCCTGTCTTTCAGAGTTTGAAAATCTTTATCTCCACAGAGTTCAAAGATAGTTTTACTTTTCTTCCTTCTCAGTAGTGACTAGTAATATCTGAAACTGTAAACAGTTCCCCAGATGACCTGCAGTCATAGCCAAAGAAAGACAAACACAAAGAGTATTTCTTGAGTCTAGGGTTATCAGATGCTAGGCTATGTCAAGAGAGAACCACTTCAGAAGAAATAAGAGGAATACAATATTGGTAGATTCCATTTGAGATGACAGTGAGGCAGTCAAGGAAGGGATTGCTGATAGGGATAAAGGTCCCAGGAAGGTCAGGGATAAAAGAGAAGACTTGTGTTCCAACTGCACAGAAAAGTTTTAGCTTAGTAAAAGATGACAAATGAGCAGTGTTTGTGCTAACACCCACCAAGCCTTACCAAGAAATGTAGCATACAGCCTGCAGCAACTATAACTTATCAAAAGCCTAGGCTACTATAAACAGTGGACTCCCGTACAAGAGATAACTCATATATAAACATTACAATTGAAAACGTCATCTTTTCTAACAAGTCCAAATATTTAGAATTTGTATAATTCATCACTAAATACTGAGTTAAAATCCAAATTTGCTATGGAAGTTCTCGTTTCTAAATGATGATTTTAAAAGAGTCAAAAATAAATAAATAAATTATATTTTTGAAATCTTAATAGAAGCTTAGAATCCTTAAAGATTACTCAAGACTTTAAAGCAGATTAGTAAACTTTGAAGAAATAAACATGTTGCTTTTTTCCTCTGTATTCTATTCCTCATATTTACTTCTTCATCTGTGTGAGAGAATTAGCCTGATTATTATGATGTGGTAATACATGTACTCATCACATCACCTAGTTTCAACCAATAGCTCATGGCCAATCTTGTCTCACACATTCCCCACCTACTACCCTCCCCAGCCCATGCTACTTTCTTATTTTGAAACAAATCCACAATTTCCTAACATGCAATCTGCAAATATCTCAGTATTTACTGCCCAAAATAATAATACTAATATAACTTGTAAAACTTAACAATTTTTGAGTATTGTTAAAATTTAGTCAATATTCAAATTTCCCTGTCTCATGTCTGCATTTCTGTGATGTGTTGGATCAGAATCCAAATAAGATCTGTACGTAGCAATTGGTTTCCTTTTTTTAAGTCTTAGTTCACTCGTATCTTTTTTTTTCTTGCAATTTTTTTATTGGATAAACTAGGTTGATGGTCCCATAATGTTTTGTACAGTCTGGATTTTGCAAATTGTATCTTGTCTTAGTCTGTATTCTGCTGCCATAACAGAATACGACCAACTAGATAGTTTATAAAGTAAAGAGATTTATAGCTGGTCCTCTGTATCCACCATTTCTCCATCTGTACATTCAACCAAGCCACTGACTAAAAATATTGGGAAAAAATAATAAAATAACGATACAACAATAAAAACACAGATAAAAAACAATACAGTATAATAACTATTTACATAACCTTTACATTGTTTTAAGTGTTATAAGTAAACTAGAGATTCAAAGTATAGGAGAGGATATGTGTAGATTATATGCAAATACTATACCATGCTATATCAGGAATTTGAGCATCCTCTGATATTGGTATCTGTACGGGGTCCTGGAACCAATCCCCCACGGATACTGAGGGGCAACTGTATTTAGCTCATGGTTCTGGAATCTGGGAAGTCCAAGATCAAAGGGCCACATCTGGTGATGGCCTTCTTGCTACTTCATAACATGACAGAAGGGTAAGCAAGCACACAAGACAGAGAGAAAATGGGAGCTGTACTTATCCATTATCAGGAGTCTACTCTCATAATACCTAACCCACTCCTACAATAAAGGCATTAATCTATTCATGAGAGCAGAGCCCTCATGACCTGATCACCTCTTAAAGGTCCCACCTCTTAGCCCTATCACAATGACAAATACATTTCAAACGTCCTGAGTTTGGGAGGAAACATTCAAACCATAGCATATCTCATGATATTATTTAACATGTTTTTCTGTCCCTGTATTTCCTGTAAATTGGTTACTAAAATTAAAACCTTGATCATATTTGGTTATACTATTTTGGCAGTAATCTTTAATAGGTAGTGCTGTGAGTATCCATTAAAAGGCCAAGAAAGATTGGTTTTCTCTCTTTTTGTGATGTTAGCAGTCACCCGCTATCATTGTCCAGATCAACATTTTATTAGAGGTTGCAACATAGAAGTGTTATAATTCTATCATTCTTTCATTTACCAGCTAATATGCTTAAGAGAGAACTTTCGTGATGAGTACTTTGAACTAAAAGTAAAAGAAGAAGAATAAGGAACTTCTACTCATCAATTAATTGATTATAATGACGTACTTTTAGGTAGGAAACAAAGATAAAAGCTAGATTTTTTTCCACTTATATTCCAGTTTTCAGGATACCCATTGGTTCTCTAATACAAAGAAGATCCGAGGTGACCGGTGAGCTTTATTTTTTTAATCAGAATAAGCATAAGGAAGGATTAAACATATACAAATGCTTCAATCCACTGCAATTGTTATTCTTATTGATAATCAAATCATCCCCCTTCAAGTGGCTCTTGTGTCCTCTTAAGAAACCTACAGTAGTCTTTGAAAGCTTCCTTACCTCCTAGTATCATAAATTATTCTAGGCTTATCTTATACATTTTCTGCCCCAGTTCTGATATCAGTTAATTTTCCAAGGAACCCAGGTTCCTTTTAATGGAAAATGGTACTTAAAGACCACAACCTGGACACCAGGGATGTGCATTGCTACTGGAGTGATCATTGTTTTTAGGTCTTTTCAGCGTTCAAAGCTAGAAAATCTACTTTACAAAAGATGAGCTATAATGTGAGTTTGTAATGATACTTTCATTTCAAATCCAGGAATATAAGATTTTTACTTAATCTCATCTGTACTATATCTATATTGCCTGTTATTCACGCCAAAACTCCCAATTCCCAACAACACCAGCATACTCATTTGCCTTTTCCTACACTACACACACAACATCAGAATTATAACACTAACATTACCAAGATATTTTTACAGTTCTTTCTGTCCTTAGCACATAATCCCTCTAGGAATGTAAAGCCAAATTACTGTGTTTAATTGAAATCATATGGAACAGTTGTTCTCTGTGTGGTTAAGCCAACAAACTTACTACATAGTTTGTTGTTTCATCTGTTTTACATTGCTTTTTTATTTTTAGAGATTGCTTTTTAAAATTTAATTTTGTAATATAATTATATAATATAATTGCTTGTTTCCAAATTCAAATCTACAAAACAAGGTATATTCAGAGAAGTCCCAACTCTATTCCTTTCCCTTCACCATGTTTTCTTACTTCCTGTTCCCCTTCCCTATTGGTAACCTTTTATTCTCTTTTCATTTTTAGCTTCAAGTTTGTCCTTCCTTTTTCACTATAAGCAAATAAACATATTATATTGCATGTACATTCATATACACATATGGGTATATATATTCATAGACACATATGAATATATACATTCATACCCCCCTTTCTTGGAATAAATGATTGTTTATAATATATACTTTTCCTACCTTGCTTTTTCACATAATATATGCTGGAAACCACTCCTCAGCAATGTATAGTGCTATTCCTCATTCCTTTTTATAATTGCATAGTATTCCTTTGTGTAGATGTGTGATCTTTTTTTAGTCTCATTGATAAAATTTGAGTAGTTTCCAATTTTTTGCTACAGTGTGTTATAGTGAATAACGCTGCATATGTGTCGTTCTATATTTTTTGCCTTTATATCTTTACAGTTGATCCTTAGAAGTGGCATTCATAATTCAAAGGGTAACTGCATATGCAATCTTGTTAGAAACTACCAAATTCTCCTTCACAAGTACCATTTTGCATCCCTGCCAGCAATGTATGGGAGCAGGAGTGTGCATTTTGTGAGATAAAACTTAGTGCTAATTTTAAAGAGTAGACAACTACTCCCTCTCAAGTTGGGTTTATGGTTGAAAAATAATCCCCCTTGTCCTCTTCTACAAATCAGTTAGCTTAATACTTTCTGTTGGCAGTGTCTGGGCATTACCCACAATGCCAATAATTGCTCCTTTCGGTTCTGTACACAGAGAGCAGTGGGAACTAATTATTTTGAGGGGCCGGAATTGGCCCACCTCAGACCTTCCCAGTGGGACAGGATGTGATACTAGCTGCACAAGCTGCACACAACTTAGATGGCCAGACTCCGACGGGGCAGAAGCCTAGCAGGCACGCTCTTAGAATGATCACACTAGATAATGAGAGCTACAGATCCACACAGGCAATAAAATCATCTACTTTGAATGCCCTCATCTTTATATCACTGCCCTGCTGAGAAACCTACTCGGGATCCTTCCCATCTGTGTTGTCAAATTCAGGCTTGTCTGCTCAGCATCCAGGTCCTACAAAAAAATCAGCCTCCAGTCTGTTCTCCCCTGCATGGCTCCTCTGCTGTTGCCAAGCCAAGCTATTTGCCATTCTTTACACTTACAAAGAATTTCTCTGCCTTTGAGCCTGTGATTATTGCATTTCTTGTTCCAAGGATGAACTCTAGAGTTTAGCCAGTCCACTCTGTTCACTTCCCCAAGAACCAGTCAGGGCCAGAATCCATCGGAACCCATTCTCCCCTCACCAATTATTTCATGAACTGCTGGTCACTTGAAGACTGATGTATTTCTACATCCACAAGAAACTCTAAAACAATTAGCATCATGTTCTGCACATGGCATGGGATTAATACATGTTGGAAGCCTGACTACCTAGCACTTAAACTTATGGCCACATACAAACCAGTCTTAGAGTTAAATCTGAAACTGTAGAACTGGATTTATTATTCTCTCAAGAAAGCGTAGCAAATGAAAGATCCTCATTCATGCATAGGGGAGAGCACATTTCCATTTCCATGCACTATGAAGACAGAGTAAAAGAACTGGGCTACAAAATATCCCTAAGCTAAGTGCCAATAGGAAAAAGAATAAGCCTTACCACAAACACAACAGACACACCAAATTGAGTACCATCTAGTACTTAGCATAATACCTTATGTTAAAAACAGGAACTCCAAAACTGTATAACCAGTATGATACCAAATTTATAAAGAAACTGTATGGACATATATAAAATTTGCATATACACATATTTATAAAAATATACAGATATAGATACAGATTCTATCAGTATTTCTGAGTGGTAAGTTTATTGGATTTTTACATTTTTTTGCTTGTTTACACTTTTTTGGTATGCAGTCCAACTTTATAATAAGCATACATTGCTTTTATGATAAGAAAAAAACCAAAACATAAAATATTTACCTGAGATATAGGACAGCATCTGTTTGTCAAATATACTTGAGACACATAAATACGATGTGGGAATTCAAATTTGATTAGCATCTAACACATCCAAAGGAGAAAAGAGGGCTTTAGAAAGATTCTAAAAACAACTCAAAAGCAATCACTGTTGAGTCAATATTTGAATAGCCATTATTTATAGCCATAATTTTCAAAGATCAAAGCAGTCTTCCCTTCCCCATTGACAAAACAAAGACAAGAGATGAACTTGCTGAATCCACATTTTAAATGCACACGGAGAATGAGCACATGGTGTCTTACCTCATCTGTAATGGTATGTTGTTGACTAGAAAGAAGACAAAGGTAAAAAAAAAAAGTAACAGAAATAGAGGCACAATGTCAATCTTTAACCTCCTGCCTTAAGGCTAAGGAGAGGTATTGCCATTCACCCCCATCCAAAAGCAATTGAATGACTCCAGTGTGTTTCTACAAGAAAGAAAAGGGCTTTGGGAACAAACACATTTCAGGAGTGGGCTTTTTGGATAATAAACTGACTTTCTCTCTGAAGCTGATAAAGTGGTAATGGTGGGAGGCAGTGGAAATTACAAGGGTTTCAGTACCATACTCGGGTGCTTTTTAATGAGTTGCCCTGGGCAAATGTACCTAATCAGCCTCCACTATTCATTCTGCTACTGCCTACATCTTTGCAAATTGGTTCTCATTTTTATCCCATAATAAGCTAGGAACACTAGAAACCCTTTGCTATTTTTAATTTTTCAAAACCTACCTAACCATATGTCATTTCTAAAGACAACCTCTTCTTGTTTGGGTTGTTGGCTCCTTTGGCAAAGACAGAAACAGTTTAGGGGCCTCCGTGGTTTTCCCTTCTCCTTCCTTCCACTGTGTTTCATTTTGTTGCCTGTTCATCCAAATGGATATCTGGAAAACTGGATAGATAAGTGACTCCAAAGTAGGTTTCATTTTCTTCCCATCTTCCCATGAAAAAAAGAAAAATAGTCTCTAGAATGAAACCTTACTCTCTCCCACCACTGCCCCCACTCCCCGCCCCCATACATTTGGGCTGCATCTATTCCTGAAGACAATGAATAAGGTGATCTGGAACTTTTTAAAGTTCTAAGAAACTGCTTCTTCTCCTTTGTCTCTCACTCCCAATCCATCACTATATTACTCAGTTATTGCTACACTAATCCTGTGCAACAAGCAAGCCCAAAATGCAATATAGCCACATGCATTTATTTCTTGTTCACAGCCTACAGGCTGACTATGGTTCTGCTGAGATCCTCTGAGATTTGCTGGATTTTGCCCATAACTGTGGGTTGGAATCACATATACTCCACAAGCCTCCTCATTCTGGGACCAGCATCTACCCAGAGCATGTTCTTCTCGTGGCAAATGCCAGAAGTGCAAGAGACAAAGTCAAACACACAAGCACATTTAAATCCTCTGTATTTGTGTGTATTCGTTTGCTATGGCTGCCATAACAAGATACCACAACCAGGTGTCTTAAAAGAACAGAAATTTATTCTCTCACAGTTTTGGAGGCTAGAAATCCAAAATTAAGGTGTCAGCAGGGTCATGCTCCCTCTGAAGGCTCGAGGAAAAAAATCTTTCCCTACCTCTACCTAGTGTCTGGTGACTCCCAGCAATCCTTGGCATTCCCTGGCTGGTAGCTGCATCACTCCAATCTCTGCCTCCATCATCACATAGCCTTATACCGTGTGTGTATGTGTGTGTGTGTGTGTGTGTAAGTCACTAGTCATTGGATTTAGGGTCCACCCTAATTTAGTATGACCTCATCTTAACTTGACTACAACTGCAAAGAGCCTATTTCCAAATAAGGTCACATTCACAGGTTCCAAGTAGACATGAATTTTGGGGAGATATTATTCAACCCACTATAATGCCCATATATGCTAACATTCCATTGGCTGAAACAAATCACATGGCCAAGTCCTAAAAGCAATAAGATGGAGAAGTACACTCTGCTTCTTTGTATGGGGGATACCACAAAGTCATATAGCAAAGTCAGTGAACGTATCATTCTATTACAGGGTGAACAAAAAGTTGGAAACAATACTGTAATCTACCAGAGTTATCAGTACACGTTGTTTCTTTACACATCTCACACAACCATATCTTCTTTTATCATTCATAACTGGATTATATGTGTGGGATAAAGAAAGTGGTAATCTGTTGGGAAAGAGGTTACCATTATTTTATGAATTTACTGTGGGACACAAAGTATAAATCAGACACTTTTCTAAGCTTGTCTCATATAATCCTTACAATAATCTCATGAGGGAAATGTTAGTATTACTATTTCCATTTTACAAATGAGGAAATTGAGGCTCACAAAAGTTAGGCAGTTTGCCCAGGTTTATTGCTGAGCCAAGATTTAAACTCATCCTAACCCCAAAGCTTGTGTATTAAACCATGCAGCTGTGACCTTGAGCCTTCCTTCCATTATACTCCCAGTAAGATTTAAAACATGACAAAAAAAAAAGTTTATGGAGTTCGTTGAACACTAATTTTGAATCACCAATGCCTGGAATAGAGCCTGAGTATTATAGATGCTCAATAAATATTTGTTTTAAATGATCAACAGAATAAACAAATACTTGACAATGTGTTAGGGCCTAACTGCCACCTTGAACCCTAAGATGTTAGTGTAAGTGGGATAGTATCAAAGACAGACATTTTATAAGACATTAATTTAAATACATGGCCATATTAAAATCCTAATGCATTTGAAGTTAATCGTACAAGGCACTCTATGGGAGCTACTGACCCTTGTGTCTTCACAGAGCTACAGTCCTCAAAACTGGATCTAGCTGACCTCCATCTGCAGACTCGGCCCCAGCCCAGGCTCTGGGTCTGATCCTATGGCTTCACAGTGTATTTAGGGAGTCCTGATTCAAGAAGTTACGTAATCTGGCTTGATCTAGGGAACCAGGCTAGCTCTGGACTTGTATCCCAAGTATAGGAACAGGCATTGTTCCTGTTTATTCATTCATCCATTAGTTCTTTCAACTATCCATTAAACACCTCCCATTTGCCAATCCCTGAGTCAGGTACAGAACATAAAAAGACAAATATAAAAGAGACAGTGAGCCTGGGATCTCTTTCCTAGAGAAGTTTGTACTTCCCATAGCCAATCCTCAATCTGTACCTCAGTTTGAACAGTTCAAACCCAGCGCAGGTTGGATTCCCTGGGACTGAGACTCTGAAGCACAGATTTGTGTGCAGGAATTTTATTAGGGAGTGCTCTTAGGATCCACAGCTGTGGAAAAGCTACCAAGGAAGCAGGAGTGGGCAGAGAGAGAAGTGGGAATGCTAGGAGTCCAGTGTGCTGTGGACTGAATTGTCTACCCCAAAATTCATCTGTTGAAGTTGTAGTCTCAATGTGGCTGTATTTGGAAATAGGACCTATAAGGAAGTAATTAAGGTTAAATGAAGTCACGAGGGTGGGGCCCTAATCTGACAGGATTTGTGTCTTTATAAGGAGAGGAAGAGACCCCAGAGACTCTCCCTCTCTCCCCAAGAATACAGAGGAGAGGCCATGTAAGGACACAATGAGAAAGTGGCTACTCAAGCCAGGAAGACAGGCCTCACCAGAAACCAAACCCGCCATTACCTCGATATTAGACTTCTAACCTTCAAACTATAAGAAAATACATTTCTGTTGTTTAAGCCACCTAGTCTGTGGTATTTTGTTATGGCAGCCTGAGGAGACTAACATACAGTCCTGATGAAGGCCTCATTCAAACCCCACAGGCAGATCTGGAGATGGGATAGGCCTTCAGAGTTGTCCCAAGTTGGGGTGAGGGGTCAGACATTTATACTTCAACATTATACCATCTTCGGGTAGGAGATATTATTTTGGGCAAGGCAGCTCTCTTCAGTGGAAGTGGCTATCTTCAGCTGAGAAAATCCCCAAAAAGGGCTGACAGTTGAAGCCTTCCAGCAGCAACGGGACTAAGTTTCTCAGCCCTCTCTGGGCAACACTGTAAGACCCTGCCTTTATAACCTACTTGGTGCACTAAGATGCTAAGTCTGGGATCTTGCCTCGTTCTCAACAATGTCTCCCCTTTCTGAACAGGATTCCTGTAAGCTGGAATCCTGTTCTTAAACTCCATCTCGGTGATTAGGGTGTGCAAGCTTCTAGATCTCTGAACTCAGACCTCTGATTGCCTGCTATGTCTTCTCATAGTGCCTTATCCCTGAGGACATGCCCTGCTCATGAGCAATGACACTGTGCTAGACCTCCCTGAGGCTGACTACTTGCTCTTCCTCCTTTATAACACTTGCCCCAATCTTTCAATCTTTCTATACACTCTGCTTCACTTGCCTGGCTAGAACACTTTCTATGACCTAGACTTTGGTCACCTCCATTGGTATGCCTAGCACCCAGGAACTCCTTCCTTGGCAGTTCTGCTGGCCATGGGGCATCAAGCCCCCATCTACTACACTCTGGACTAGTTTCTCATATTCTGACCTTCAGAACATACACTTATATTTGTAACAAGAGAAGAGGGTTCCCAATTGCCAATCACCCTGTCACACTTTGGATATGCTTAAAGATTATGTGCATATTAAAAGCTTCAAAATGTTCTGCAGTAACGAAATATGTTTAACTGTTTCAGTCATCTATTGCTATATAATAAACTACCCTAAAACTTAGTGGCTTAAGACAATGCTCTACCCTTTATCATGATTTTATGGGTCAGGAATTCAGGCTTCATTTATCCACATTCAGCTAGTGGCTAGGCTGGAAAGCCCAACATGGCTTCACTCATATGGATGGTACCTCAGTGCTCCTCCATGTGACCTCGCCAAATGGCTAGGCTGAGTTTCTCAAAATACAGTGATCTCAGAGCAATCATACTTCTTATATGGTAGCTGACTTCCAGACAAAAGAAGCCAAAGCTGCTAGTTCTCTCAAGACCTGCGTTTGGAAATCCCAAAACATCATTTCTGTCACATTATATTGATCCACGTAAGTCACAAGACTGGCTTTGACTCAAGGGGCAAGGAGGGACAGAGTCTTAATGTGAAGAGTAGCCTGCATATACAGGGAGGGGAAAAATCACTGGCAGTCATATTTGGTATAAGTCACATATTTCACAAATTATCAGAAACATACAATTCTTTTGCCCATAAGACTCATCAATATCTTGAAAATCCTTTGTTCAACATAGCCAGTTTAAGAATCTCTGATATCGAGAAATGCAGATCAAAACCACAATGAGATACCATCTCATACCAGTTAGAATGGAGACCATTAAAAAGTCAGGAAACAACAGGTGCTGGAGAGGATGTGGAGAAATAGGAACACTTTTACACTGTTGGAGGGACTGTAAATTAGTTCAACGATTGTGGAAGACAGTGTGGCAATTCCCCAAGCATCTAGACATAGAAATACCATTTGACGCAGCCATCTCATTACTGGGCATATACCCAAATGATTAGAAATTATACTGCTATAAAGACACATGTACATGTATGTTTACTGTGGCACTATTCACAATACCAAAGACTTGGGACTAACCCAAATGTCCGTCAATGATAGACCGGATTAAGAAAATGTGGCACATATACACCATGGAATACTATGCAGCCATAAAAAAGGATGAGTTCATGTCCTTTGTGGGAACATGGATGAAGCTGGGTACCATCATTCTGAGCAAACTATCACAGGAACAGAGAACCAAACACCACATGTTCTCACTCATGGGTAGGAATTGAACAATATGAACACTTGGACGCAGGGTGGGGAACATCACACACTGGGGCCTATCATGGGGTAGGGGGAGGGGGGAGGGATACCATTAGGAGATATACCTAATGTAAATGACGAGTTAATGGGTGCAGCACACCAACATGGCACACGTATATGTATGTAACAAGCCTGTATGTTGTGCACATGTACCACAAGAATAGTAGTAATAAAATTAATATGAAAACAAAAGAAACTTTATATCATCCCAGACATAAAATAAAAAAAAGAATCTCTGATATCATATAATCATAGTCTCACTGTGTTATGTGCTAGAGAGGCCTAATCAAAGACAAAAGTGTGAGAAAGTTAACATTAAACCTCTAGGTCTTAAGGATCTACCATCCCATGGATGGTAGTACATGGTAGCAAGTGTGACTGCCCCTAAGAACTTGGAAAACAAGTACAATTTCTCCTTATTGTCATATGCAGAGTCTCAGCCCTCCACCTCATTCTATGCTTATGAAACAACTCTCTGATTACTAAATCCATGAAGTACATGCTGTGGTTGACTCTCCAACATCCATTCTCTCTCTCTTCCAATGAGCAGATTTAGAGGAAGTTGGTGAGCTAGCTTCAACTCTAGACAAGAATGATTGGTTTAAGGCTAATCCCATATTTTCCTTGCCAATGATTGGTCCAGGAATGGACTTGTGACCAAATTTTGGCCAAGGAGATGGGAGTATATTGGTAAAAGTTTATTGAAAACTTCATAGAAACATAAAACACAAAAAGCCTCTTCTTGTTTTGGCCACTCCCAAAAGGAAGCAACCCAGTGTCTTCCCAGCTGCTATACTTAGCTGCAAGCCCATCCCTGGTTGACACTGAGTCCTCTCTATCATGTCAAGATATAGTTCCAGGTGATCAAGCAATAGATGGCTTTATAGCCAATGTATTAAATAATACATCTTGAACACATGTAATACACAATGGCTGATAAAGCACAGAAGCTCTAATAAAACCTTCCTTTTAGAAAATAATAATAGAAAAAATGGCCAGGCATGGTGGCTCATGCCTGTAATCCCAGCACTTTGGGAGGCCAAGGTGGGTGGATCACTTGAGGTCAGGAGTTCAAGACCAGCCTGGCCAACATGGTGAAACCCCATCTCTACTTAAAAAATAAATAAATAAATAAATAAATAACAATAGCCGTGACTACTCGGGAGGCTGAGGCACAAGAATATCTTGAATCCAGGAGGTGGAGGTTGCAGTGAGCAGAGATCACGCCACTGCACTCCAGCCTGGGCAACAGAGTGAGACTCTGTTTCAAAAAACAAAACAGAAAAAAGAATGAAAAATACCACCAATGATCATTAGTCTATGGATATATTTCTTCCCGGACATGGTAGCAAGGTTTACTATTCTAGTAGTAAAGGGAGTTCAAGAGAGACAACCAATCTGGCATCCCACCGTTCTCTCTGAAAGAAACTCCATTGTCTTCCAATGGCAACCTCTGAGATGAACATTGAAGCTTATCTCATTTTTGTTAAGACTTTACTGGAATATGTAAGAAGTAGTCAATAGCCTGAAATTTTTCTACCAAATCTTTTAATGTTCCAGTTGTGGCAGGTACATTATTTAATTACAGAATGACAAATGTTTCACTCTGGCAATGACAATGATAGAAAACTCAAGCTTTGAGCTGAGTTCTCAAAAAACTCAGTTCTTTGAGCTGTATAAAATTGAAAACCGGCCTCAACCTCTCTTCAATAATAATAAAATGTATTGTTGGCCAAAACTAAAGTCAACTGATCTCAGACCTCTGCTTGCCTGCTATATCTCCTCATAGTGCTTCATCCTATTATAGGATAGACTTCAGGGTTAGTTGAGCAAGAAAATCATCAAGGACACAGGTTACTTCCATTTCTTCATTCTAACACCAACAACATCAGCTTCATCCTGAAGCTGATTCCCCTCATGGCTATAGAATACTCCCTTATAGTAACTAGTGCTAATTGTTACTCATTCATAACCAGTGAGAAACTGACTTCCTGTAGCTGTGCTTATCAACAAGAAAGCTGTATTTCCAAAAACTCTTAGAGAAGTTATTTTTGTTTTTCATTAGACCAAGTTGATTTGGGCCAGACTATCTACTTAACAGACCGGCTTACATGACTAGATTAGACTAATCGGGGCTTCAAGGTCTGGGGTCGACCAGCTTCCCCTGAGGCATGTGGGTTATGTGTGGGAGTAGATGACACCTACACAAAATCACAATTTAGCTAGGAATGGAAAAGAGGGAATGGATGCCAGGATGACAACCAACATTTCCTATTGCATTTGGTTTTGATTCCGGGAGGTAGGTACCTTGAGTGGAGGATAGGATCATTCTGCTCACCAGGGAGGAATATTTCCCCCGGAACATAACACACCTGCACTTCATTTGTAAATCTGTATCTCGTGATCTGCCTACTTTGAATAAACAACCTTGCTTTAGAACCATGTCTAACAAGGTTGAAGGCCAATCCCAATCATTGGACCAAGTTATAATCACTCAGGTTAGGCCACTACTCACCATGGTGAGTACTTTTTAGTCTATAATAGCAAGAACTGAGCTAGTTGAAATAAGAAGAAAAAGAAAAAGAAAAAATTATGATTGTGTGTATGCATTAACAAATTGCATCCATAGATATGCACCCACAAAATGAGAGAGGGAAAGAGATTTAACAAGCCAACACTGATAGCTATTTCTAATACATTTTGCTTGTTCTTTCAGCAACTACTTCTTCGTATCCAACTTAAATTCCTCCACTTAAAACTTATTTCCTCTTGCTATTTTTCCAAAAGCATTGTTAAATAGGATACATATTGTCATCTGTCTCACATACGTAAAAAAATTCCAATTGAAGAGAAAAGGATTCATTTCTAGATCAACAAATGAGTTCTCAAAATCCCTTCCATGCCTAAGAGCCCATAAACCAATGTTACCTTGATTATTAGAAATATACTAGAGTATAAATGCCAAACACTGAGCCTGAAGGCCAGCTTCAGTCTGCAAAAGGTCATCATTCAATGATAACACCCTCAGTGAAAACAGGTTTATTTTAGTTGGCATATTTTTAAATGAAATATCAGTTCAGCCCACCAGGATTTTCATGAAGAAAAATTGGTCCATGAGTAAATTTGAGTTGACACTCTTGTCCTGAGGAAACAGAATGGCATTTTAGGAGAATGCAAGATTAATGCAGTAAATGATTATTATTTACTCCAAACTATGCCCTTGGAAATTCCAGCAAAATTGAGACATCAAATGTCAGAAGCTGCAATATTGCAGTTCAGTGCAACGTGTGAGTGTGCATGTGTGTGTGTGTACACGCAGGCATGTATACACTTCCTAAAAGCTTCCTCTAAACAAACTACATTTGCACATTGAGCAAGATCGTATTCTGGTCCTGAATTTCTCAATCCTCTTTTTATAGTGTTACTCATAGTTTTTCCTAAGGCTTTTAACCTAAGGCAAGCTTTTTCAAGAGCTAATTCAAAATGAAGATTGACTTTTCCATGATGTCACCAAAAGGTGATGTCACTTTCTTTTCTCTCCCTTGTCTCAAGAAAACTGGATACTAATGTTGGATTTACTTCACCCCCTTAACACACAGACAGGTAATCTCTATAGACACAGTATCAGACAACCTGACGTTTTCAGTGGAACTCTGGATAAAGCAAAACTTTCAGGGATAGGCTCTCTAGCTCCCATGGGAAATTATGTTTCTTTTCAACTCTCTTTTACACAATGATGTGGTGATTATTTTTAACATTAGAACTAAAGTATAGCTTTGTACTTTAGTGAAAGGGAACTAATCAACATTTCCAACTAAAAATCCAAAGGAAAATTTATTCCGGAAAAACTCTAACTCTACCTCTATACTCTAGTTACAAATAGTACCTATTTTTATCAACATGTATGACTAAGTGTTTCAATACAATACTGCCAATCACTCAAATCAATCACAGGTCAAGTCTCCAGTGGCCAGTGTTTCCGGAAAAGTATATTACATGCCAATGCAACTAGAAAACACAAACACAAAAGAACAAATATTGTATGATTCTACTTATATGAGGTACCTAGAACAGGCAGATTCAAAGAGATAGAAGGTAGGTTAGAGGTTACCGCGGGCTGAGGGAGGGGGAAATGAGGAATTATTATTTAATTAGTACAAAGTCTCTTTTTGGGAAGAAGAAAATATTCTGGACATGAATGGCAGTGATGGTTGCACAACAATGTGAATGTACTTAAGCCACTGAGTTATACACATTGAAATGGCTAAAATGATACATTTTATGTTATGTGTATTTTAATCACAACAAAAAGGAATATAAGAGGAGGTAATATATATGTGGCAGAAAACTATGGACTCACACATAGATTGGTCGATTTTATCTTCAAAACCATCTTGGGACAGGATTCATTCATTCTCTATTCAGGAAAAGGCCAGATGCTGAAGGAACTGCTTGAAGGAGTCGCCAAAACAGAGAGAAGCCCACATCTTTCCCTTCACATTTGAGTAAAAATAAAGTCAGAGATTGCAATGACTTTGAATTAAAGTGTACTTTGGTGCCACTCAGCCGATAATTACATGTATAAGACATTTGATGTTGACTTTACCAATAAGGCTACATTCCCTCAAGTGGTATATACTAATGGACACTGGGTTGACCTGTATGAATCTACGATGTTATTATTTTAAATCTGGTTATAAATGCACTGTGTGACTTGAGTCTTAAAAATGGAATGCTACCTGAGGCATAATGAGTTGAACTAAAGACACAGAACTTTATTAAATCCAAGGATTATTTTTCAAGTCACCAAGAAATTGGCAGCCTCCTTAAGAAAGGAAGACTGCACTGTTGAATTTTTCTCTCTTACTTCAGTATTGAGGTTATTAGAAAGCATTCTGTTTTATCTTTTAGATCTCAACCACACTGTGTTACAAAGACAGCATCTTCAATACAGAAACAATGTCAGTGCTTGATGTCAGGGCTGACTCTGTAGATACTTCTCAGCCTAAAGGGCTGCTGTTTAATTCTGAACAACCAAAATTCTGGGCAAAAATTCCACATTTCATCATAATTTCCTACACCTCTCTATCAAAGCTGGCACAAATGAAATGGAAGAAATTCTCATGTAAAGGGGAAAAGGTAAGAAAAGAAAGGAAGATTGCTTGGATTTCCAGATGAGCTTGCACCTCATTTAGCAATCCTATGAGATGGTTTTGCTACCAGACAGCATGGCAATCTTTCTATTATCTGTCCTTTTCATAACAGACACAGATGAAACGTTGAGCTAATTACTAAATACACTGCACTGCAGATCTGCAAATTGAATGAAAGCTTCATTATTCAGTTATACCAAGCAATATGCCAACAGATACCTGAATAACACAATAGCTAGTGGATATAATGAATGGATTTTGATGCTATCTTATGAATACTTGCAAACCATTTTATTTAGTATAGTATATAAAAATTGCCTTTCATCATTAAAAGGAGAGGTGCTGTTATTGGTTTCTTGATGCATTGTCAAATGCTTTTCACTTTCCTTACCTTCTATGTCTGCCCTGGCTTTTCTACTCAGATTGGAGCATGAAACCTCAAGAGATCCAGGGGTTTCCTCTCCATAAGGACAACCAACAAATTCAAGATATTTCTATAACTGTACTGAACACTATAGTTTAACTTTAAATGTCACAGTGCTATGATAGAAGTTAGATAGAGGAGTACAAGATCATCACATCATATTTATTGACTGTTAATTATATCAGATACTGTTCTAAGTGCTTTAAAGCCATTAAGTCACTGAACTGTCACAATACCCCTTCAAGGTAGGCACTACTCTCATCCCCACTGTACAAACAAAGAAATTGAGGTACAGAGAAGTTAGATAATTTGCCTATGGCCTCAGAGCTACTAAGCAACACAAGGGGAATTCAAATCCAGTCAGCAAGGCTGCAAAGTCCTGTTCTAAGCTCTACACCACACTGCCTGTCTAAGAAGAGGAGCACGGTATTCTGGAACCCTCCCATCCTGTCTGGGTTCTTATGAAGCACAGCTTCTTCTAGTGGAAGGAATCATTACACATTCCGTATCCTCAAAGCAATAATTCTTGTTGTTATCACAAGTCAGCACCTCATATATATATAGAGAGAGAGAGAGAGAGAGAAAGAGAGAGAGAGAGAGACATATATATATATACACACACACATATGTGTATAGTGAACTCTTCATCACCCATGAAATGTAGAGAAAATCCAAGACTACATAAGTAATCTGTTTGTGGTCATCTACCCAGATATGGCCATCCCTTCTGGATATTAACTAAAATGGGTGAAAAAAATGCTGAAAAGGGAGCTATGGTTTCTTTACCCAATGGTTTCATGAAATCTTTAAAATTCTCTGACTTTCAAATAACATTTACAAACCAAGCATGAATATGAAAAATATTTAATTAATTTCTTCCATAGTTGATAATTCATTTGATTCACTGAAAATTTAAAAAGCTATAATGGTTGAATAAAGGATAAATAACTTCATAAAATAACTTTTAACCTTTAAATAGAGACCATACATTTAAAAAAAAAGTGGACTATATTTGTTTAAGACTTCAAAATCTCTAATAATAAAGTCTTTGAATTTACATTATTCAAATTCAAATTTTAATCCATGTGAAACTGTTTTGGTATTATCATTATGTTTAAAATTAAGATTTATATTTTCATATTTACATTTAAAGACAAGAAATACATGCATATTTTATAAAATTTTAATACAGGCCGGGCACGGTGGCTCACGCCTGTAATCCCAGCACTCTGGGAGGCCAAGACAGGCGGATCACGAGGTCAGGAGATGGAGACCATCCTGGCTAACACGGTGAAACCCCATCTCTACTAAAAAATACAAAAAAAAAAAAACTAGCCGGGCGTGGTGGCGGGCGCCTGTAGTCCCAGCTACTCGGGAGGCTGAGGCAGGAGAATGGCATGAACCTGGGAGGCGGAGCTTGAAGTGAGCTGAGATTCGGCCACTGCACTCCAGCCTGGGTGACAGAGCGAGACTCCGTCTCAAAAAAAAAAAAAAAAAAAGATTTAATACAAAGATCTTTTATAATCATGTTAATATTTATTCTTATAACAATATCTAAAATTATTGAACATTAATGCACCAGTCATCGAACTCTTTTCATTCATGATTTGTATATAATTTGCATAACAGTCTTTTGAAGGAGGCATTTTTGTCTCTGTTTTATAGATGGCGAAACAAAGTGTCTGAAAAGTTGAGTCATTTTCTCAAAGATCATTACAACAGAATCATGGAAAGAGCCAGGATTCAAGCCCCATTCTTTCTGACTCTGAAAACCTGGATGCTAAATACTACATTGTACTAAGAAACCATAAGAAAAAGATTTGATGAATTTATCTAGAAATTTTAAAATTGCACAAACCCCAAAGATTATTAACAAGGTTAAAAGAGAAAACATGAACTAAAAAAAAATTAAAACATCTGAAACATATGTTAAGGAATTCATGTCCTTAATACATAAAGAGATTCTCACAAATCAATAAGAAATACAAGCAAAATGAAAGAATAAAAAGTTAAAATGGCAAATATATCCATGGAAAGCTTTTTAAACCTAAACAAAAAGGTTAATTAGATTGATTTATCACTTTTATTTTATAAGATTATCAAAGATTTTTAAAACTGATATACCTAACGTTGTTCAGGGAATAAAGAAACAGGCATGCATGCTCATATAACCCTAGAACTATGTATGGAACAACCATAAACATAATGGAAACACACAATTTACCAGGATCTAGTTTATATTTTAGTGTTTCATTTCAAAAAATATGTTTCGTGTGAAAAAAGGAGAATATGTCACACACACACATACACACACACGCACACAGTATGCTCCCAATTTTGAAAAAGAAAAGAAAAATCATTTTGAAGCATATGAAAGTTCTGAAAGCCTCTATACCGAAATGTTAATCACAATTGCTTATTTTGGGATTAGTGGAATTATGCATTATTTTATTTTCACTTTTTATTATATCTTTCAACATTATGTGAATTTTTTATATTATCAATTAATTTTGTAATTACACAAACATACAAGAGCCAATCAAAATAGCTACTGAGACAAACATTCTTGGTGGTACACAGTCTTGGAGCCACCAGTCCAAAACTTATTTCACAGTCTTCCTTGCCTCGATGTTTTTTGGTGGCAATGTATCCAGGCCCAAGCATGAAAAATGAGGGGTGACTATAAGTCATTCATGGACATTTCATTTCCCATTGCTAGTAATTGACCCAGGAGTAAGCATGTGACCCAGTTCTGGCTAATGAGATATAGAAGTTTGTTGGTGGCCTCAGGTTAAAATTTCATCCTGGCCGGGTGTGGTGGCTCACATCCATAGTCCCAGGATTTTGGGAGGCCAAGGCAGGAGGATCACTTGAGTCCATGAGTTGGAGACCAGCCTGGGCAACATGGCAAAACCCCATATCTACAAAAATTTAAAAAATTAGCCAAACATGGTGGTGCACGCTTGTAGTCCCAGCTACTCAGGAGGCTGAGGTGGGAGGATCACCCTAGCCTGGGAAGTTGAGACTGCAGTGAGCCGTGATCACACCACTGCACTCCAGCCTGAGCAACAGAATAAGACCCTGTCTCAAAAAAAAAGACTTCACCCAAATAAAAAGAGAGCTGTGGATATAGAAGGCATTTTAGCCACTCACACCTGTCCACTTGCTTTTCTCTTTGGGATGCTGTTGTATAAGGATGAGATATTTAACTACATAAATACATAAAGATACATGTATAGATTCTGTTACCCTCTGTTTTCCCAGGAGTCTTAGTCTTTCTTATACCATCTCTCTTTTGTATATAAAGCTTCTTCTCACCTGGATACGTCTCATCAGCATCAAGCCCATTCAGTTATCTCCCAATGCCCCCTTAGTTACACTTCCCACTTCATATTTTGTCCCCTTCAAAGCCAAGCTCTTAAAAAATTTCCTCTACCCAACACCTCCATTTTCTCATCTTCTGTACCCATTAGTTTACCAAAACAGTACTCGCTGATTTACTTATGAGCTATGATCTCAATGTTACTAACCAATCTAACTTCAGTTGACTTCACTCTCTTTTTAATTAAACACTCTGTTCTCTCGGCTTCTGGTCTTCTTTCTACATTTGAGTTTTTCTTTTACCTCAATGATCGGTCTTTCTCAGCTTCCTTCACCATATCATAAGCTCGTCCTCTCCTATTAACCCACTAAATGCTGGTATTCCTCAAAGCTTACTCCTAGACCATTCACTCTTCCCATTTTATATTCTCCCTTATTAACATATTTGGCATCAATTTCCATTTTTGTGCAGATGCATACATGTTATCTCAGACACACAAATCCAATATCCCTTTGTAAACATTTCAGAGGCATACCAAGCTCAACATTTGTATTTGAGGTCCTCCTGCTCATATCTGAACCTCTTCCTCTATTCCCTATCACAATGAATAGTACCAACATTGGTTCAGCTATGTAGTCCTAAAATCTAAAAATAGCCCTTGATACCTTCGCTCATCGCCATCCTCAAACCTAATTCATCACTAAATACTACCAACTTTACCTCCTAAATATTTCTCAGATTTAATCACATCTGTTTCATTCTACCACTACCATTCCAGCTAAACGATTATCTTCTCTCAACTGAACTACACAATAAATGCCCATCTCGTCCCTCTCTATCCATTCTTGCAACTCCTCAATTTGTCTCCACACTGTAGATAGTATGAACTTCCTTTAAACTCAATTCTGATTATATCACTTTCTTTCTTAAAACTCTTTAGTGGTTTTCCATTGCTCTCAGGATGAAGAATAAAAACTTTAACTTGATCTGCAAGGCCCTGAAAGGTATGCTCTGGACCTTCTACAGTCTTGTGTCAGGAGTCATTCTCCAGCCCCAGGGAATGAATGTTTTCTAGTGTAGGCCAATCACGTCAGTTTCATTCTCTTACCAGTGATTGGATTAGGAATGGGCACGTGAAGCAACCCTTGCTAATGAGAAGTCAAATAACAAGGAGATGGGGAGTGGGCCTTCTAGAAAGGAATGAGATAGGACACATCTCTTCCCTTTTAGATAATATTGTGAGATGATATGATGCCTAATAATGTTTCAGACATTTTATGACCATGAGGAGAAAACAGTTGATAAATAACACTTCTGGTTGTACATACTATGATTAGTTGAATTCCTTGTTCCAATTCTTCATGCCTCTGTAATAGATAGCCATACATACCCTTGCCACATCCTCATGGTGGCAAGAGTGTTCTTCTCTGTCCCTTAGCTTTTGGCTTGGTAATGTGTCTTGTTGTGGCCAATGGTATGTTAGCAAACATAATGAGAGAAAAAGCTCAACATGTACTTGCATGATTTAGTTTGCTTTACTTGTTCTTCTAAATGAGAAGATTATCCTCTAGGTAGCTGTTTTCCCACCAGTCTGGGTAACAGAATAAAGAGGACCTAAATTTAACTCACACCCTAAAACAGAGCCACCTCTGCCAATTCACAGACCTACAACCTAAAGCAGAGTTTCCCAAACTGACTTGCAGACCTGTGAGCATGGGAAAAAGTGTTTATTGTTATATGCCACTGGGTGTTGGGGTAATTTACTATGGAGCATTGCTGTGTCAATAGCTGGCTGATATACCAGCAAAAGCATTGTAACTATTGCAGACGTTAAATAATCGTATAATTAAATGTAATTTTCTCTCACTAAATTACAAGGTCCAAAGGGCAGAAACTGTGCCCATTTTCACTTTTTATTATATTCCAGCACTTAGCCCATTAAATTGCATAATAAATATTTATTGGTTTAATATTATTAAGAAAGGCTGAAATAATAATATACATGAAAAATGTTAAAATCAGATGATGGAATAAGTAATATTTATATCTTCATTCTTTCCTGTATGATATTACTTTTCTGTATTATAATAATGATTTTGTATAATAAGCATGAATTCCTTTTGTAATCTGGAATAAAAGCAAGAAAATACTATTTTCACTAAGAAAAAATACATATATATTTATCTGGAAAGAAATACTCTCATGGGTCACTCAAGAAGTCATTTGCATGAGTTAAATCTACATATAGCTCCAAATTCACACAAAGGAGATAAATATTTAGGTGTCAGAATAGTAAATAAGGTCTTGATTAGCAGCAAGATTTAAGACCAGGCTGAGACAGACTGGGCTTTGCTTTGTTTTGCTTTGCTTTCTAGGGTCAGAGATAAATGTCCAAGGTAAGCCAAGAAAAAGCAGAGAAATTTATGGAGGCTGGATCAAATGAAAATGCTTGTAAGCTACTTGTTATGAATGAACTCACTTTTTCACACTCATTTCATAAATTTTTGGTTCCTAAGGGCATCTCTCCAGTCACATCCCTTCACCTTCTATCTCATTCCACTCCCAGCTTCCCTGCTGTCTGCCTTCACCCTGTCTTCTGAGATGGGAACTTTGCTCTCTTCTCAGGATCCTTCAGGGCCTTGGTTCACTTGGATTCTTTCATGCCTAGATCTCAGGACTCATGGATACAGCAATCGGATGCAAGGAACCAGCTCATATACAGCCATACTGATCATTCTTAAAGATGTGGCATTGAATAAAAACTAAAACCTATGGAAAAATTAGACTTATTATAGAAGATAGTTTATTTAAGTTTAAAAGGTGCACATTCACATATGTCTTTTAGGTGGGTTGCATATACAAGGACATGTATTAAACATTTGAAAGGGTGCCTAACTGAAAAAGAACAATGAGTATGGGCATAGAGAATAAATGGCAGAAGGAAGGAAGGAAGAATAAAATGAGACTACACATTTGTAAGGACAGAGAACAGGTTTCGCTTTAAATGACTTCAACGAAGGGCTGTTAATGAAGGATCTTCTTACAATGGTGTGGGGAGAATGAAGGCGAAAGGAAAAGAATGGGAAGGTATATTGGCCTTCTATTGCTGCTGTAACAAATTACCAAAAATTCAGTGGCTTAAAACAACATAAATGTATTATCTTACAATTCTGTAAGGGTGATAGTTAATTTTATGTCAGCTTGACTGGGCTAAGGGATCCCCAGGTAGCTGGTAAGACATGATTTCTGAGAGTGTCTGTGAGGGTGTTTCTGGAAGAGATTAGCATTGGAATCAGTAGACTGGGTAACGAAGACTCACACTCACCCATGTGGTGGACATCAGCCAATTCACTGAGAGCTCACATAAAACAAAAAAGGCAGAAAGATGAATTCTTTCACTCTGCCTTTGAGCTGAGACATCAATCTTCTCCTGCCCTCGGACATTGGAGCTCCTGGGTCTCAGGTCTTCAGACTCTGGGATTTATACCAGCCTTCCCTCAAATTCTCAGGCCTTCTGCCTCAGACTGAATTACACCACTGGCTTTCCTGGGTCTCCAGCCTGCAGATGGCAGGTTGCGGGACTCCTCAGCCTCCATAATCACATGAGCCAATTCCCATAATAAATCTCCTCTTATATATCTCTCTCTATATATCCTATTGGTTCTGTTTCTTTGGAGAACCCTAATAGAGTAGGTCAAAAGTCTGACATGGATCTCACTGGGCTAAAATCAAGGTGTTGGAAGGGCTGCCTTCCTTCTAGTGTCATCAGGGGAGAACGTGTTGCCTTGCCTTTTCCAGTTTCTAGAGGCTATTTACATGCCCTGGCTCACAGCCTCTTTCTCCACCTCCACAGCCAGCAACATCTGCTTTCTCTCTCTCTCTCTCACCCTGCTCTATTGTCACATCTCTTACTAACTACAGTTGGGAAAGGTTCTCTGCTTCTAATGACCTTTATTAGATCAGGCCCACCCAATCCTTGGGAGACTGGGAAGGAAATGTTTGGTTTTGTGTCTTAAAGTGAACAAGGAAAGATTTGGACAGAGATAAATCAGTGTGTAGGCTACACCACATTCACTCACATCTCCCCTCATTCTTCACCTTGTTGCACAGTGGAGCCAGGTAGAAATCACCAAAGCAAAGGAAGGTGGAGAGGTGAGGGGAAGTGCAGAAAAGAGAATGAAGACATAGCAAGAATGTAGGCAAGTCGAAATTTTTACGGAGGGCTTTAAAAAAAAAAAAAAAAAACAACTCTTTTCCAAAGTGGTAGAAATTCTCCTTCAACATGTCAGTGTGTGCCTTCAACATGGAGTCTTGTTTTTAATTTATAAATTAAAATGATAATCCATGTAGCCAGAACACGATATTTTACTGTACAAACTGCTCATTTAACTCTGAGTTAAATTCTATTACGAATTCCTCTCAGAGGCATCACTTCTAAGACCATTGCTCCCTATTCTCTGGTTTTATTTTAAGGGGCACTTGCCCCCCTTTGATATCCATTTCAATTTATATCCCAGGCTATAAATTCCATCTTAGGCACAGTTTCTGTCTGATTTTGAAGCTGTGAAAAATCCCATCATGTCTGGCCAAAGAGTAAAATCTGATGGATACCATGAACGGAAAGCAAAATCTCTTCCTGTTGCATATACACTATAGGTCTAAGATCATCCTCAAAGCAACTGTAGTTTTACCCAGGGGCTCTGAGGGTTTGGAACTTTTCCCACCTGGAGGACAGTGACTCAGGGGTGCACTTAGACTGTAACAGCTGATCCTGAGACTTTTATGCATACAAGCAGTTGAGGAAATTCAAAATCAAGACCAGGTAGAGACTGGGAAGGAGGAACAGATAGGGCAGCCACTCTACATGCTGAAATCTGAAATAAAACAGAAAACCATCCAGAAGATGTTAGTTCCAGTTCGGCCTTAGACAAGCTTGAGGCAAATCTTGTAATTAATAAATGATGTATTCCTTTATACCAGGGTGTCTAGCATTCAGCCCAGAGTAGATTGCATTTATTTCAATTGAGCATTTACTATGTGTCAGGTGCTGTAAAAAGTTCATTTTAATTCCTCACAATAAACATGAAGTCATTTCTATTTTTACCTCCTCTGTAAAGAAGAGGAAGAATTAGAAAGTCTAAGTAATTGTGCCCCAAATTTAACACAGCTAAGTGATGGAGGCAGGATCCTCAGATCCCACAGTCTGAGAGTTTAACCACCACACAGCAAATGTAATTCAGCTGACCCTGGGCAAGATTCCTCCTGAGATATTAATGGATAAAAAATAACCAACAAAGAAAGAATGAAAAATCCATTGCCTAATTAGTTTGCTCACATAAACATCGAAGGACTAACATCCCACAAGTAAAGAATTTTTAAAGTTTGATCTACTGTGGAGAAACTGAGTTCACTTGCCACAGGAATGATATTGGTAATGAAAACATTGTTAGAAATTTATTTTTTATTTAAACAGGCTTTTAGGGAATAGGTGGTGTTTGATTACATAAATAAGTTCTTTAGTGGTGATTTCTGAGATTTTGGTGCACCCATCTCCCAAGCAGTGTACCCTGTACCCAACTTGTATTCTTCTATCCCTCGCCATCTCCTTCCCTTTCCCCTGAGTCCTCAAAGTCCAATGTATTATTCTTATGCCTTTGCATCCTCATAGCTTAGCTACCACGTATTGGTCACAACATACGATATTTGGATTTCCATTTTTGAGTTACTTCACTTAGAATAATCATCTCCAATTCCATCCAGGTTGCTTCAAATGCCATTATTTCATTCCTTTTTATGGCTCAGTAATATTCCATGGTATATATACACCACATTTTCTTTACCCACTAGTTGATTGATGGGCATTTGGACTGGTTCCATATTTTTGCAATTGCGAATTGTGCTGCTATAAACAAGTGTGTGTAAGTATCTTTTTCATATAATGACTTCTTTTCCTCTGGGTAGATACCTAGTAGTGGGATTGATGGATCAAATGGTAGATCAACTTTTAGCTCTTTAAGAAATCTCCACACTGTTTTCCATAGTGGTTGTACTAGTTTACATTCCCACCCACAGTGTAAAAGTATTCCCTTTTCACTCAACATCTATTTATTTTGATTTTTTGATTATGGCCATTCTTGCAGGAGTAAAGTGGTATCTCATTGTGGCTTTGACTTGCATTTCCCTGATAATTAGTGCTATTGAACATTTTTCCATATGTATATTGATCCATTTTCATACTGCTATGAAGAAATACCCGAGACTGGGTAATTAATAAAGAAAAAGAGGTTTAATGGACTCACAGTTCCACATGGTTGGGGAGGCCTCCAATCATGATGGAAGGCAAAGGAAGAGCAAAGGCACATCTTACATGGTGGCAGGCAGAGAGCATGTGCAGGGGAACTGCCCTTTATAAATCCATCAGATCTCATGAGACTTACTCACTATCATGAGAAAAACCTGCTCCCATGATTCAATTACCTCCCACCAGGTCCCTCCCATGACATATGGGGATTATGGGAGTATGGGAGCTACAATTCAAGATGAGGTTTGGGTGGGGACACAGCCAAACCATATCAATATGCTTGTTGGACATGTGTATATCTTCTGTTGAGAATTGTCTATTCATTTCCTTAGCCTATTGTTGATGGGATTGCTCATTTTTTTCTTGCTGATTTGTTTGAGGTCTTTGTAGATTCTGGAAATTAGTCCTTTGTCAGATGTATAGACTGTGAAGATTTTCTCCCACACTGTGGGTTGACTGTTAACCCTGCGGATTATTTCTTTTGCTGTGCAGAAGCTTTTTAGTTTAATTAAGTCCCATCTCTTTATCTTTGTTTTTGTTGCGCTTGCTTTTGGGTTCTTGGTCATGAAGTCTTTGCCTAAGCCAATGTCTAGAAGGGTTTTTCTGATGTTATCTTCTAAATGTTTACGGTTTCAGGTCTCAGATTTAAGTATTTGATTCATCTTGAGTTAATTCTTGTATAAGGTGAGAAATGAGAATCCAGTTTCGTTTTTCTACATGTGACTTCCCAATTACCCCAGCGTCATTTGTTGAATAGAGTGCCCTTTCCTCACTTTATGTTTTTGTTTGTATTGTCAAAGACCAGTTGGCTACAAGTATTTGGCTTTATTTCTGGGTTCTCTATTTGGTTCCATTGGTCTATGTGCCTATTTTTATGCCAGTACCATGCTGTTTTGGTGACTATGGCCTTATGGTATAGTTTGAAGTCAGGTAATGTGATGCCTCCAGATTTGTTCTTTTTGCTTAGTCTTGCTTTGGCTATGCAGGCTCTTTTTTGATTCTGTATGAATTTTAGGATTGTTTATTCTAGTTCTGTGAAGAATGATGGTAGTATTTTGATGGGAATTGCATTGAAATTTTAGATTGCTTTCAGCAGTATGATCATTTTCACAATATTGATTCTGCCCATCCATGAGCATGGGTTGTGTTTCCATTTGTTTGTGTCATGTATGATTTCTTCCAGCAGTGTTTTGTAGTTTTCTTGATAGAGGTATTTCACCTACATCCTTGGTTAGGTATCTTCCTAAATTTTTTTTTTTTTTTGGCAGCTATTGTGAAAGGAGTTGATTTCTTGATTTGATTCTCAGCTTGGTCTTTGCTATTTCTTTTCTTCGACTGGGTTTGGGTTTGGCTTGTTCTTGTTTCTCCAGTTCCATGAGGTGTGACCTTACATTGTCTATTTGTGCTGTTTCAGACTTTTTGATGTAGGCATTTAATACTATAAACTTTCCTCTTAGCACCACTTTTGCTGTATCCCAGAGGCTTTGGTAGGTTGTGTCACTATCATCATTCAGTTCAAAGAATGTTTAATTTCCATCTTGATTTCATTGTTGACTCAATGATCATTCAGGAGCGTGTTATTTGATTTCCACGTATTTGCATGGTTTTGAGGGTTCTTTTTGGAGTTGATTTCCAATTTCATTCCACCGTGGTCTGAGTGAGTACTTGATATAATTTCGAGTTTCCTAAATTTACTGAGACTTGTTTTGTGGCCTATAACATGGTCTATCTTGGAGAATATTCCATGTGCCAATGAATGGATGTATATTCTGCAGTTGTTGGGTGAAATGTTCTGTAAATATCTGTTAAGTCCATTTGTTGTATGGTATGGTTTAAGTCCATTGTGTTTTGGTTGACTTTTTTTGATGAGCTGTTTAGTGCTGTCAGTGGAGAATTAAAGTCCCCCACTATTATTGTGTTGCTGTCTATCACATTTCTTAGGTCTAGTAGTAACTGTTTTATAAATTTAGGAGCTCCAGTGTTAGATGCATATATGTTTAGAATTGTGATATTTTCCTCTTGTACTAGTCCTTTTATCATTATATAATGTCCCTCTTTGTCATTTTTAACTGCTGTAGCTTTGAGGTTTGTTTTGTCTGATATAAGAGTAGCTACTCCTGCTTGCTTTTGGTGTCCATTTGCATGAAATATATTTTTCCATTACTTTACCTTAAGTTTATATGAGTCCTTACGTGTTAAGTGAGTCTCCTGAAGACAGCAGAAAGTTGGTTAGTGAATTCTTATCCGTTCTGCTATTCTGTATCTTTTAAATGGAGCATTTGGGCCATTTACAGTCTATTAGGTTGCTTCAGAAGCAATTGAAGCAACTGCTTCAAAAGCAATCTGCCATTTTGGCAAAAACTGCAATTACTTTCACACCAACCTAACAGTATTGAGATGTGAGGTACTATTCTATTCATTATGCTCTTTGTTGTCTGAATACCTTGTTTTTCTTTTTCATTGTGTTATTGTTATATGGTCCTCTGAGATTTATGCATTACAGAGATTTTATTTTGGTGTATTCTGAGGATTTGCTTCAAGATGTAGAGTTCCTTTTAGCAGTTCTAGTAGTGCTGGCTTGGTAGTGGTGAATTCTCTCAGCATTTGTCTGGAAGAGACTGTATTTGTTCTTCGTTTATGAAGCTTAGTTTCACTGGATATGAAATTCTTGGCTGATAATTGCTTTGTTTAAGAAGGCTAAAAATAGGATCCCAATCCCTTCTAGCTTGTAGGGTTTCTGCTGAGAAATCTGCTGTTAATCTGACAGGTTTTCCTTTTTACGTTACCTGATGCTTTTGCCTCACAGCTCTTAAGATTCTTTCCTTTGTCTTGACTTTAGATGATCTGATGACTATGTCCATGGACAATGATCTTTTTGCGATGAATTTCTCAGGTATTCTTTGAGCTTCCTGTATTGGGATGTCCAGATCTCTAGCAAGGCCAGGAAGGTTTTCTTCGATTATTCCTTCAAATACATTTTCCACACTTTTAGATTTCTCTTTTTCCTCAGGAATACTGATTATTCTTAGGTTCAGATGTTTAACATAGTGCCAGATTTCTTGGAGGCTTTGTTCATTTCTTAATTTTTTTCTTTATTTTTGATGGATTGGGTTAATTCAAAAGTCTTGTCTTAAGTTCTGAAGTTCTTTCTTCTGTTTGTTCAATTCTGTAAATGATACTTTACTGTCATTTTGCATTTCTCTAAGTATGTCCTTGATTTCCAGAAGTTGTGATTGTTTTTTATTTATGCTCTCTATTTCACTGAAGAATTTTCCTTTCATATCCTGTATCATGGTTTTCATTTTTTCAAGTTGGACTTCACCTTTCTCTGGTGCCCCCTGGATTAGCTTAATGATCAACCTTCTGAATTCTTTCTCTGGCAATTCAGAATTTGCATCTTGGTTTGGATCCATTGCTGTTGAGCTAGGATGATCTTTTGGAGGTGTTAAAGAACCATGTTTGTCATATTACCAGAATTGTTTTTCTGGTTCCTTCTCATTTGAGTAGACTATGTCAGAGGGAAGATCTGGGATTCAAGCACTGCTGTTCAGATTCTTTTGTCCCACAGGGTGCTCCCTTGATGTGGTGTTCATCCCCTTCCCCTGGGAATGGGGCTTCCTAAGAGGTGAACTGTAGTAATTATTTTTGCTCTTCTGGGTCTAGCCACCCAGCGGAGCTACCAGACTCTGGCCTGGTACTGGGGGTTGTCTGCAAAGAATCCTGTGATGTGATCCATCTTCAGGTCTTGTAGCCATGGATACCAGCACCTGCTCCAGTGGAGGTAGCAGGCGAGTGAAGTGGACTGTGTGAAGGTCCTTGGTTGTGTTTTTGTTTAGTGCATTGGTTTTGTGTTGGTTGGCTTCCAGCCAGGAGGTGGCACTTTCAAGAGCACATCAGCTGTGGTCCTATAGGGAGGATGCAAGCTTGCCCTAGGGACACCTGGTTAAGTATTTAGAATTCTCAGGTGATAGGCAGGGCCATAGACCTCCCAAGACATTATGACCTTTGTCTTTGGCTACCAGGGCGAGTAGAGAAAGACTACCAGGTAGGGGCAAAGATAGGTGTGTCTGAGCTCAGCTTCTCCTTGAGCAGGGCTGCTGTGGGGGATGGGGGTGCAGTTCCCAGTCCTATGGAGTTATATTCCCAGGAGGATTATAGCTGCCTCTGCTGAGTTATACAGGTCACCAGAGAAGTAAGAAAAAGCTGACAGTCACCAGCCTCACCCTTCTGCCATGCAGTCAGCATTCCTAAAGACCAGTCTTACTCCCACTGTGCTCCCCCAACAGCACCAAGTCTATTTCCAGGCAGCTGGTGACCAGGGCTGAGAACTTGCCCCAGACCATGAGCCTCTCCATTGAGAAAGCAAGCAGACTCACAGTTTTTCAGTATCTCAGGGAGCCTGCAGTGGTGATCCAGTTCCTTCAAAGGGTCTGTGGATTCTCTCAGCTTTCCTTGTATGTTCCTGTGGTAGTTCTTGGAACAAAAGTTCACAGTGAGAGTCTCCAGATGCTGATCTATCTGTCCAAGTGGGTCTGCAGGCTGGTCCTGCCTCCTATCCGTCATCTTAATCCCTTCCTAGAAATTTCTTTTTTACAGCTTTACTGAGATATAATTTCAATAATATAAAATTTACTTATTTCAGTGTGCAATTGAATGGTTTTTAGCAAACTTAGAGTTCTGCCTCCATCACCTCTATCTAATTCCAGAACATTTTTATCACCCCAAAAAGAAACACCTTGGCAATCAGTAGTCACTCCTCATTCCCCACTCCACCTCACTCTACTCCCAGCCCCTGGCAACCACTAATCTACTTTCTATCTCTATGAATTTGCCTGTTCTGGACATTTCATATCAATGGAATCATACAATATGTGGTCTTTTATATCCAAGTTCCTTCACTTAGCATAATATTTTTGAAGTCCAGCCATGGTGGAAGAGTATTGGTATCTCATTCCTTTTCATTGCCCAATAGTATTCTATTGTATGGCTAGACCACATTTTGTTTATCCATTTACCCATTGATGGACATTTGGATTGTTTCTACTTTTTGACTATTATGAATAAAGCTGCCATGAATATGGACATGCAAGACTTTGTGTAAACATGTTTTCATTCTCTTCCACACACAGACAGGAGTGAAATTGCTGTGTTGTATGGTAAGTTCATATTTAACTTTTTATGGAACTGCCAAACCACATTCCAAAGTGGCTACACTATTTTGCCTTGCCACAACCAATGGTTCAAGGCTCTAACTTCTCCACATCCTTGCCAAAACTTCATATTGTCTGTTTTCATTGGTTACATCTACCCTGGTGGGTGTGAAGTAATATCTCGTTGTGGTTTTGATGTGGAGTTCCCTAAAGGTTTATATGTTGAGCAGTTTTTCGTGTGCTTATTGAACATTTGTATAAGTTCTTTGAAGAAATGTTTATTCAGGTAGGTTGCACATTTTTAATTTTTTTTTTATTATTTTGCTGCAAAAGTACTTTACATATTCCAGATAAAAGTCCTTTACTACATTACAATTTGAAATGCTTGTCTTTTCATTTTCCTAATGATGTTGTTTGAAGCACAAAGGTTTAATTTTTAAGAAGTCCAGATTATCATTTTTTTCTTCTATTGCTTGTAATTTTAGTGTCATATCCAAAAATCATTTGTCTAACCTCAGGTCACAAAAATTTACTTATATGTTTTTTTCTAAGAGCTTTATAGTTTTAGCTCTTACATTTGTGTCTGTGATTTTTATGTATGGTATGAAGGAGAGGTCTAAATTCATTCTTTTGCATGTGGGTATCTGGTTGTCCCAGCACCATTCCTTTGATTTATATGTCTCTTCTTATGCCAGTACCACACTTTCCTAATTACTCTAGCTTTGTAGTAAGTTTTGAAATCACAAAGTTTAAATGCTCCAACCTTGTTTCTCTTTTTCAAGGTTACTTTGGCTATCCTGGGTCCCATGCATTTTCTTGCATTTCTACATAAATTTCAGCTTGTCAATTTCTAAAAAAAAAAAAAAAAAATAGCGAGATGGAATCTTGATGGGGATTGCATTGAATTTATAGATCAGTTTCAGAAGAAATGCCGTCTTAATAACATTGAGTCTCCCAATCCATCAACATGCAGTGTATCTCCATTTATTCAAATCTTCTTAAATTTCTGTCAGCATTGTTTTATAGTTTTCAGTGCAGAAGTCTTGGTCTTTGTTAAGTTTGTTTCTAAACATTTTCTTATTTTTCCTGCTATTGCGAATGGTATTGTTTCCTTAATTTCAGTTTTTGGATTGTTCATTACTAGTAAATAAAAATGCAATTAATCTTTGTATATTGATCTTGTATCCTACGACCTTGCTGAAGTTGTTAGTTCTAGTGGTAGTTTTTGTGACTGTCTCAGAATTTTCTACATCCTGGATCGTGCTGTCTGAAAATACAGTTCTACTTCTGCCTTTCCAACCTGAATGCTTTTTGTTTGTTTTTCTTGCCTTATTGCACTAAGACTTCAAGTATGATGTTGGATGGGAGTGGTGAGAGAAGACATACTTGTCTTGTTCCCAATCTTCAGGGGAAAGCTTTAGTTTTACACCACTAAGTATGATGTTAGCTGTAGGGTGTTCATATATCACCTTTATTTGGCTGAAGAAGTTTCCTTCTATTTCCAGTTTGGTCAGAGTTCTTTATCATCAATGGGTGTGGAATTTTGTCAAATGCTTTTTCTGCATCTATAAAAGTGATCATGTGGTTAGAAATTTATCTCTTTTTCTTTTTGAGTGAAAATAGAAGGTAGTTATGTACCGCTTCCACTGCAACATTTGTAAGGAGAATTTATGCTACTAACTTTGCAATAAGGTTCATTGCATAAGAGATGGAGGAACTTATCAAAAATTGTTAATTTATTCATTCTGGGGTCCCTCCTGAGAAGGCTTTTGACAGATAACAATTAATTCTTCAGATTTTTGTTGTTGTTGTTGTTGTGGCTGTTAAAAAAAATCTGCAGGGTTTGGTGTTGGCTAATTTGGTTATTTAGTCAAAAAGTACATGTTTTCACATTCAAACAGATTGAACAAATTAACCTTAAGACTGCACTTATTCTGCATAGATTCCACTGAGTTCAATGTAATATATGAGACTTTAAAAATTACAGACCTATTAGGTAGAAATAAAATGACAATATCGGAAAAGAGTCATATACTTTTATGCATCAAATTATACTTCAAACTTCTGAAGCTTTCTTTGAAAGGCAGGCCTCACAATGTATCTGTATTAAGCATCTGTTCTAAATGTGCGACTCAGTTTCAGGAGCAACCATTTAGGGTGAACATGAACTATGCTTCTCTAAGACATACTGTCCCTGGAAACTGAAGATGTATATAATTTCTAGGATTAAACGGAAACTACTGACCGTATGGCCATAGTCTGACAATGTTTATCTCCACATGACTTTAAAAATACATATCTTATAAAAATATAATAGCAAAGATGAAAATTACCAATCATGCATTTATTCAACAGGTACATATTGGTCACCTACTACACACCAAGTTCTGTGATGGGCACTGAAGATACAATGTTAGGCAAAATAGAAAGAATCTTTGTTTTAAGCAGCTTACATACTAATGAGGGAGAGGGATACTTAATAATTACACAAATAATTACATTCATATATGATAAATGCTGTAAAAGAAATGTACAGAGAACTATAAGAGAGAATAGTTGGGGGGATCCAACCTAGTCTGGAGAGGTTATTCACATATTCCCTGAAGAACAGGCAGTCAGGTTAAAATCTAAAATACAAGCAGGAATATATCAGCAATAATCTTCCTTTTTCATTTGTCTGCCTTCATTCTTCCATTGTCCTCTTTGTTCTTGGCTAAGAAATATGTAAGTGTGAAGGTCATGAGACAGGAGTATGGTTCTTTCAAGGAGCTGAGAGAAGGTCAATATGGCTGAAGCTTTTCAGGCTGGGTTTTGAGCATGTAAAGATAAGAAAGAAAAGGAGGAGCCTTGAAAATAACCAAGAAGGAGTGGCCAAGGAGAATCTGGTGTCCTAGAAACCAAGCGAGTAGAATATTTTAAGAAGGATGAAGGAAAGGCTGTATTGAATACTGCTAAGAGGTCAACAGAGATAGGATTGAAAATGTTTATTGTGCTTAGCAATATAGAGGACATTGGTGACCTTATCAAAAGCAATTTTGGTTGATGGTAGTCAGAAAAAAATGCCAAAGCAGAGTAAATTAAAGAGTGAATTAGTCACTATAAGGTAGGTATTATTGTAAAAATGAGCTGCAAAATTTCAGTGGTTTAACACACAAAACCTTATGTCTTGCTATTGTAACATGTATAATGCACATCAGCAGCGGTTTTCTGCCAAAATCGCTGGATTGCCTAGAGCAACAGACATTCTATCATCTTAAAGTTGGATCATCTACATTATCATCTACCTCAGTTGCTGTGGCAGGGAAAGAAAGCATAGAGACCCATGAACTCATTCTTGGCCAGACTACCCACATGGTGCCCTACTGCAAAGGAGGCAGAAAGTGAAGATTTTCATCTGCTGATGAAAAGGAGAACCAGACATTGATGACTTCTAGTAACATCTACAAAATAAATAGGAGATAAGGAAACAGAGACAGTGAGTATAAGGCACCATTTTAGGAAGCTTATTTAAAAAATAAAAATAAATGAAGATATAGGATAGGAGCTAGACAGGGATATAATGCCTGGGAGAAGTGGTGTGTGTGTCTGTGTCCTTATGTGTCTTTGTGTGCTTTGATAGCAGTGCTTAAATCAAGCTTAATGTTTAGGAAAAATCCAGGAAAGAAAGTAACAGGCTAAAGACACAAAAGAGACAAATAATAGTAATAATAATAATAAAATGAGGTTCCACCAAAAAGCAGGAATGATGGAATCTAGAGGAGAGTGGAGGGTTTGACCTTGGATATAAAAAGGAACACTTTGTCCATTGTAAAAGAAAGAAAGAAATGAGCAATGAATTAGATTTTGGAAATCAATGACCAGAGGTTGAGGGAGTTCCTTTCAATAGTGTTCAGGCCAGACACAGTGGCTCCTGCCTATAATCTCAGCACTTTGGGAGGCTGAGGCAGGAGGATTGCTTGAGGTCAAGAGTTTAAGTTCAGCCTTGGCAATATAGTGGGATCCTGTCTCTACAAAAACATTTTTTTAAAAATTATCTAGGTGTAGTAATACACACCTGTATTCCCAGCCACTTGGGAGGCTGAGGTGGGAGGATTGCTTGAGCCCAGGAGCTCAAGGCTGCACTCTAGCCTGGGTGACAAAGTAAAACCCTGTCTCCAAAACTAAATAAAGTAACAGTGTTCAATTTCCATATGAAGTGTGAAGTAAAGTCATCCACTAAGAATAAGAACAGAGTGATGGTAGAGGAGATAATCAGAAGTTTGACTAAGATAAAAGATGTGTGAGATAGTGACTCCACAAAGTAGAGAATGAGCACGTAGGCCTGCTGGGCAGTTTTGAAGGCCTGCTTGGGCCTAACAATCATCAATTTAGCAGGATAATCTATTCTGTTGTGGAAGTTCCTCCAGAAATAGTGAGTTACGCAACTGACCCATATGAAGATGACAAATGATTGAGTTCACCCAAGTGATAGTGACTGAAGGAAAAGGAAAAGGGTGGTTAAAAATATTTACAAGGGAATGGTTGTATTGATAAGAACTATCTAATCTAGACTGGATAAAGAGGGGAGAGGGATCAGGAGGAGCATGGTGCACAGGGAAAAAGTGGAAAGTTCAATGGATTGAGGAACTTGTTGAAATTAAAGAACTGTTACAGAGAATGCAACTCAGCGATAAACTGGAAAGGTAGGAAGTTGTGAATAGAGTGAAATGTTCAAAGAGTAATGTGGAGATGGTGTGGTTTTCAATGGTGATGATATCCAGTGTTTGACTGTGGGATTGGGTGGCTGAGGAAAGAGTGAATAAGAAAGCCATTGAAGATGAAAAGGTTAAAAAACAGCAAACACACTGTTGGGTGGTTCCCCCATGGGGACATTTAATTTACTCCCAGAATAATGGGGAAAGAACTGTGAAAACATTGACATAGGAGCCAAATCTTTAATACATGAGGAGGAGAGTATGTGGGAAGTTAACAAATGATTCATAGGGAAAAAGGAAAGGATGGTATACTCTCAAAAGAGATGAGGAGGGAGCAGCAGTCTAGAGGCGACAAATGAATCTAAAAGTACTTGAATTAAGCTCTTCTGGAGAAGCATAGATCCCATTCGATCTGTAAAATGTCAAGATTCACATCAACTTTCTCAAAAATTGATTAATGGCCAGCACTTGACCTAGAAATTTGCAAATTTGTATGAATAAAGTTGATTAAACTACTTTTGGACTGCTTTCGTATTTATATCAAAAACTATGTTTGTATGAAACTAATAATCTATGCTTCACTGTTGTTAGTAAATTTTAAAAATGTGTGCAGCTGTACCCATGTGGAATTCTGATGACATGGGCATAGCATTCCTTGCCTGAGCTAGCTATTCTTACCCTCTTTCCCACTAAAGAAAGGTATTAGAATACGAGGAATACCTTTGATCTTTTTTATGTTTATAAGTAAATAATTTACAAAACTTCTATACTTTTAAGTGTTAGTAACACATTACTTTCTTCTAACCTTACAACAAAATATAGGGTTCCAGTGTGTAAAGATCCCATGTCTTAGCTAGATCCCTCAGGCACTTCTTGTGAAACTCCTTTTCCTCTTCAAATTTGCTTTTGTTGTTCCTATTGCCCAATATGAAAATGGAGCTGGGGAAGCGTAAAAGGTGTCACACAAATTTCCACAATGTTTTCCCTGCTGTCCAGAGCTAGCCTATGCAGGCCTACAGTCAATAGTTTGTAAGTATTATTTCCTTGATCTATAGCAAGACAGAGGTTTGACTTCAAAATCTGTCCTGGAATGATTCTTTTTAAGAAACTCAGAATTGTATCTGACTTCGGTATGGCTTTCAAATGTGTCATTTGAAACACTGTCATTTAATTTTATTTTCACAAATAGGGATAAATTGGGCTTAAAATGAGAAGTCCTAGGGTGGTAACAGCTTCCTGCTGTTGCTATTCTCCGGGTGCTTTCTTATCCCTTACCATTCCCTTCACCTCACCCTTACCTCTGTAAGCTGTCTGTTAAAATTCTCTGAGCGTGTCATTTGTTTTTCTGCCAGGACCCTGGCTCTGCCCTTGCTAAAAAAACTCAAAATGTTCAGCATTCTCCAAACTCTACCGACCCAGACTGTTAAAAAGCTGGTAATGACAGGTCAAAATGTTCTCCTCGGAACACTTGTTCTGGGGTACACCCTGACCATCCCTGCTGTGCTAAGGTCCACTTAAACTTCATAAGGAACTAAGCATGTGTGCCCACAAACGGATCTTTCTTATGTAGTTGCAAGGCCACTGCACAGGGGTGATGCCTGTTCATTACTATATACATGGTGGGCAGAAGAGCAAGATGTGCTAGTGGGGTAGAAAGAAATTATAGCCAGATGACAGATCATAGTGACATGGTTTGCTAGAGACAGTGTTTGCAACCACACATATAAGGTGGTATTTTAGAACGATATATTTGGGAGCACGAGGTTCACTTGATCTTGTGAACTGGCAGAATCTCTCTCAGAAGCAACCGACTCTTACATCATCACCAATGAAGCAGGTCTCCTGAAAGGAACTGGGGCAACTCGGAAGTCTGCTTACCAAACATCCCTCTCAGTCCACTGTCTCCTGGTATGCTCTGCTGGGAATGTATTCTTTGTGCTTATCACAGGAAACCATGACTTGTACAAGATTTATACGCCATAGAGTTCATTTTCACAGAACCTTCAACCTAGTCCTTTGTGGGATATTGCAAGCTCCTTGGGAAGCTATTAAAGATTATTGGGGGAAAATAGGTAGCATGGTCAAATATATCTAGGAAACACTGTGTTAAGCAAAACGAAACCGTTTTCTGCAGAAAAGCTCGAGTTGGATATGCTCCTGTGCATTGTGCCTCTCCAAGCAGGGAATATGGTATGCAGGGTTTCCCAACCTGCACATCATAAGGAACACGTTTGTCAAAGGCATGCCCACGAGACTTTGAGCAACACTCTCCTATGGTTAGAAACATTATGGGTGTTCATTGGGGGTGGGGGGATGCTATTGAAAAGAGTAGGATGGTAAAGAAATCTTCAAAGGAAGGAATTCAGTCCCCATCAATCCTCCAGTTCTTGCTGAACCAGAAAGGCGAGTCACTCTAAAGCTGACTGAATTGTACAGCTTATTGAATTTACTCTGAACACTTCATTTGAAATTTGGCAACATCCCTGATTGTCAGAGGTTTTTAATCTGGGACAAAAGGTTACGAGGAATGCTCCTGCCCGGATCTGGCAGCCTACAGAAGACTTTTTAATTAACTTTAAAAGGTCTGTGTGAGTCCTGCGCATGATAGGATATATAAAACACACACCCCCCATCGCAGGAGTCAGGGAAGCAACTGGGGCCCTTCCAAAGCCATCTGACTATCATTTTGGGAAGAGTGAATTTCTTGTTTTGAAATTCGAGTTCATAAAAGATTAGATTTTTTTAAATGAAATAAAATGAAGCCTTACCAACATAAGCTACAGGGTCAGTGGGGCCTTTATTACAATTAGGTTGTTCTTTCAGAATAAAATCCACACTGAGCCTTTTGTTCTGAAAAGGAGGCACCCTCCATGGATGAGCGACATGGGGAAGAGAAGATTCTTACAAGAGAGATTATAAATGATGACACCGGAACACAATGACCTTAAGACTTAAAGAAATCCCTTCAGGGAAGAGAAAACAGCAGGAAGTCATTCTAAGCAAAGTCTGGTGGCCCTCTGGCACTGCGGACATAATATGGTGACACTAGACTTAAAACCTTGCACAATGACACCTGCTGGGTCCTGCTTTTTGCCCTTTGCCACAAATGAGCAGGTCCATTAGTCCTACCTTATCCCCCCCCACCCACCTCTGAATGCCAGTGCATTTAACAAAGCGTATGTTGTTGAGGGTGGAGGTAGAAGGCTAGTAGGTACAAAAGCATTTATCTTGCCTTATAAGTACCATGCGCTAACTAATTGCACCCTGGAGCTACAGGAGTTCATTCTGAAAAGGCACTTCATCCTAAATTCCCAGTCTCTGGGCTGTGAGCTTTACTTGGAGGGAATTGGGGGAGGGAAATCTAAGAAGTCCTCTGTGGGCCAGTTAAATAAACTAATATACCTCACATATATATGGACTGTTCATTTTTTTCTAATAATTTGTAGAAGCTGTGTTAGGGAATAAACCCTTTAAGCCTAACTTAGTAAACTAAGGAATGTTTTTAAATGATCATATCTATTATATAATGAATACTGAAATAGCAGCAGCAGCTTCCTGAAATATTTGGATTTTTAAAATATTCATACCTGAAAAGACTAAGAATTGCTGGTGTAATCTTCCCATCATTTTCTGACAAATCTGCTCTGAAACCTCCCCACATACATGTTTTCTTAAATATTCCTCAGAAGGAAAATTCTCTGTGGCCGACGGTAGGACACGTCATTCAGCATTGAATTGTTCATCATTTATTGCATTGAACCAACACTCAGAATTCAGCGGTTGTAGACACCACAGTAATTCAACTTCACAGGTTTCCTGCAAACGTGTTCACACAGACCACCATAGACTGAGGGGGTGCCTGGAAACATATGGGAAAAATAACCCTATTCACTATGGAGACTCGAGACTGCCTTCCAGATATTTCCCAGTGCTGACTGGAAAAGTCACCCCTATGCTTCATACACTGAATAAATCATCATCTCCGGCAAACTGATTAGGAAAGATTGTGCTGAGGACTGCTTCTTCCAAGCAGAGGTGGTTTGTGTTTAACCTGAATCAAAACATTCAGTGCTGACACGAAAAAGTCCGAAGCTGTACATCAGCGGGCTTCTCTCATAATCACTGGAAACTCTCCTGTAGATATTACAAGATGTAAGGAACTGCCTGATTTACCAGCCAGGGTGAAATTATCCACCCTCTGAGATCCTTACCAATTTTCTTACACAACCAGAAGAAACAGGTTGCCATTAAGACTCCACATTACAATTTTTCCAAAAGGTTATTTATTTGTGTTATGAAATTGTTTGAACCTGAAGAGAAGCGAAAGTGAGTTGAAGTCCCACACAAAGCCAAAAATGGAAGGAAATGTTGAGGCAAAGCGGGCAGCCCAGCCTCACCCACCATGTGCAATTACTCCTGCTGGGCTCAGAGCTTGTGCTTGTATCATTGAACATGACTTCAGAAGGCTCCACGACAATTTCTAAATGTTTTGTTTGTTAGCGGAAAAAATAAGTCCCATCCTCCACTCGGGGTTCCTTGTCTCCTTAAAACTGCAGCTCAGTTTGATTTACATTTATGTATTATAAATCAGTTTGACAAATATAAAAAATCTGCACAAATAGGTATAGATACAAGCCTAGATAAACTGTTAAGTACATATTATAAATAAAATGTACACCAGTTTATTTACACACGTAGGCATTTGCATCTGTGTTTTAAAGGGATAACAAGAGCCATCTAAACACATATTATACATAAAGTGGATTTCAACACAGATTCCAATGCTTCTACTTTCAAATTAGCCAGGGGTTTGCTGCTCACCTGCCAATAGTTAGCAATAAAGCTCTGCGGTCACATAGCATTTTCTCCATACCTAGGTTCAGAACTAATGTTGAATGCTAGAAGCACACTCCCACTTCGAGATATCTGTTTGATCTTGCCACTCCTCCACCTGGAACATTCATTCTTCAAATTCTCTTCACTATTCTCTCCCTCATATCCTTCAAAACTGGTTTCCCACGTCTCCTTGGTGAAGCCTTCCCTGACCACCCTATTTAAAATTCGCTATTCTCCTCTCCTGCCTTACTTTTCTCCAGAGCACTAAGAACTCTCTAATATGCTATGTAATTTCTTTATGTTTAATGACTATTTTGTCATCCCTCCCCTCTCCATCTCTCTCTCTCTCTCTCTCCCTCTCTCTCTCTCACACACACACCAAGCTCTATGAGGATAAGAATTTGCATCTCTTTCATTCATTGCTATATTTCTAGCATCTACACGAGTGTTTAGCACATGATAGATGATAAGTCAGCATTTGTTGGGCAAGGAGGAGAGAAATAGGCAATGGCCAACTACAGAGATATAAAACAATAAAAGCTATCTTCTAGATGTTTTTCAAATCCGTAAAATTTCTCTTCATGTGACACCTACTCAACACAGAGACTAACCAAGGGAATACTTGCTGAATAATTTTCACTGTGTATGCCACATTGTTTCAAAACCAGGCCTAACTGGAGCAAAATTTGTGAATTAGATTTATGGTTTCATTGCTAAAATCTCAGGTATAAGTGAATGCTCCAGAATTAGACCATTAAAATTCTTAGACTTTAGCTCTCATCAAGAATCCCTGGAAGCTTGGTTAAAGCACAGAGTGCCGGGTCCATCTTCCAGAGTCTCTGATTCTACAGGTCTGGGGAAGTGTCTGAAAATTTGCATTTCTAGAAGGTTCCCAGATAGTACTGATACTGCTGATCTCAAGCCCATGCGCTGAGATTTGCCAGCCTAAACATTTCAAAGTGAACATAGATCAGCCATTGGTGTTGTCTCATCAGTTCTTTCCTTTGTATTTTTCTGGCAGAACCAATATTATTTTGCCTTCTTTCCACCCCTGGAGATAAACACATCTTAACACAATTGAGATATTGTTGGATTCCATCTCAGAACATAATTTTTATACGTCTAGCTTTACACAGAGAGAAGAGGGTCCAGTAAAATGACTGCTCAGCCAGCTCAGTAGGTACGTAAGTGAAAGACCTTGTAATTGGTCTCCTTTTGACTTTCCTATATCCTTCCTTTCCACTGCCAGTTCAGTGCCACACACAGAGGCTTGGTGTGATAAATATCTAGTTTACCCTGGAAATTTCACCTGAATTATATGAGCTCCTCTGACTCCTGTCAAATAAAAAGGCTGGTATTCCTTCTTCTAAGTAGCAGACATTTTTGGTGCTACACATCACAGACCCTCAGCCACCTCTGATTTAGGAACTATCCCACCTCAATACCTACTGGGCCTCTCTTATTTTCTGCCTTAGGGTATGCTCAGAAATGCTGAGAAATTGTCCCATTTGTGCACAGAACAAGCAGAAGCCTGGGGACATTAGTGTCTCTAGAGATAACCCTTAAATAAGTGGGGGCAATAGTATATGGATAAATGCCCCAGCATCTCACTCTTTGTTGAGACATATCTGAGCCACACTCAGATTCCTCCAACATCTCCAGAGGAATTGATCCCTGGTTGCCCACAGCAACAACCAGCTTGATTATGCACTTCATATTGGCTATTTTCCTTTTCTGTTTCATTCCTCCTGCTCCTTCACTCCCAATACCTAGAATTCTCTCTTGGGAGATAAACCTCCTGCACCAAAGTTCTCCTTGTAGGCTCTGCTTTCAGGGAACCCAATTAAATGTATTATCTTAGATTGGGTTCCCTGGAAGCCAACTCTGAGATAGAGAGTTTTGTACAAAGGACTTATTAGGGAGAAACCTCAAGAGATACATTTGTAACTGGGTGAGGAAGGTGAAACTGACCCGCAAGGTGAGACCCCAGCTGAGACCTCCACTGAGACCTCAGCCAATCCTAACAAGGGGCTCTGTAGAGCTGGCACGGCTCCTAAGAGTTGTCCTAAATTGAAGCAGGGGGCTCAGCCAATCATTGGCCGTCTGCAATCAATATCCACAGCAGCTTGGTTATGAGTGTGTTGGCTCTGAAGAGGTATCTAGGCCGAGCAGTACAGTGTCCACTAGAGAGCTCTTGCATCATTGCCTCATCCCTCCTTCTTGGCAACTTTTGACAGCCCTGCAAATTCAATCATCTCTCCGTCTCCGGCAGCCAGCCTTCACTTGGAGAGGAAACTTCCCTATAGACTCAATGTTTAGGAAAAAAATAAGTTACATTTGGCATACTGAGTAAATATATTAAAGAAACCTAAAATCCCAAGTGTAAAAATTGGCTACAAGGTGCTAAACTTAAGTGCTCATATATAATTAAATTCCATCAATGATGTGAAGTTATATTCAAAACATGTTTTCTCAGAAGGGTTTTACTTCTAAGCTGTGGTGTTCGGGGTTGTGGATTTTTTTTTTCTTTCCACATGTAGACTGAAGGCAGAAGTGTCTGTCAAGGCACTTGTTATAAAAGAGCAATTAAAACATCCTAGATCCGGCGGGTAAGAGCCTTAGTATTCCTGAAAATACTTCACTAATTACAGTCTTATTTAGTGGCAGGCCCAAACAAAAGCAGGCTACCTCATTTTTCAAATTTAAATAAAGAGCATTCAGTACTTAGGCACTCTCTTCAGGAGCAGGAGAGCGTGGTCGCCTGAATCTCACATTCTCTCCACAGTCACTGCTCTCTCTAGGAGCCAAGAGCTGCCCAGACTCCTCCAATGCCTGCCCTTCCTAGGATGGTGATCTGTGTATATCATCTACTTCCTTCTTTTTGAAATGGCCTCCTTTTTCATTGAACTTTTTCTTTAGATGATTGTAGATTCACATGCAGTTTTAAGAAATAATACAGAGATCCTGTGTACCCTTTACCCAGTTTCCCCCAGTAGTAACAGCTTGCAAGACTATAACAACCCACCCAACGTATTCAGATTTCCTCAATTTTACTTGTACTCATTTTTGTGTGTTGGAGGGGGGTGTTTAGTTTTAGTACAATTCTATGCCATGTGTAGTTTCGTGTATCCAACACCACAATCAATGTACAGAATAGTTTCATCACGACAGAATGCATCCTGCTGCCCTTTTATAACCACAACTACCTTCTTCTAGCCCCTCCTCCACCCATTGTCTCCACCCACTCCAGTTCCTAACCTCTGAAAATCACTCATCTATTCTCCATTTCTAAAAATGTGTCATTTCAAAATTATTATATGCATGGAATCACACAGCCTGTAGCCTTTGGGGATTGCCTTTTTTGCTCAACATAATTCTCTAGAAATTCATCCAAGTTGTTGCATATATCAAGAGTTCATTCACTTTTATTGCTGAGTAGTATTCCATGGTATGGATGTACCATAGTTTGTTTAACCATTCACCAGCCAAAGGACATCTGGGTTATTTTCAGTTTGGGGCTATTACAAATAAAGCTGCTATAAATATTCATGCAGAAGTTTTTGTGTGAATGTACGTTTTTATTTCTCTGGGATAAATGACCAAGAGTGCAATTGCTGGGTCATATGGTGGTTGCATATTTAGTTATTTAAGAAACTGCCAAACTGCTCTCCAGAGTAGCTGTATGATTTTCCATTCCCACCAGCAATGTATGAGTGATCCGGTTTCTCTGCATCTTCACCAGCATTTGATGTTGTCACCATTTTTTTATTTTGGCCATTCTGATAGATATTTGGTGATATCTCATTGTGGCTTTAATTGGCACTTCCCTGATGGTTAATGATAGGAACATCTTTCCATATGCTTATTCACCATCTGTGTATCCTCTTCCATAAAATGTCTGTTCTATTTCTTTGCTGAGATTTTCTATTTTTTCATTTGTATGTTGCCTGAGACAGCAGAGGAGATTTCCTCAGGTCAGGCAGCCAAGTATATCTCAATGGGAGAAGCAAGTCTTAGGTCTACAGGGACAAAAATGCTTCCTGGCAGGCTGGGATACTTGTGCTGGTACCTAGGTATCTCTCAGGAGGGGAGGGGAGTCTCAGGCTGGGCAGGGAAAGAGAACACCTCCCTTGACTACTTATTGTTTACAGCACTCCTTATCAATCCTTCTTACTGGTGATGCTGGGCTTGCCTTCATTGCCAGAGGGCCTTCCATTTGATCCAGGGGTAGAACAAGCTTACCTTGGCTGCCTTCTGTTGCCAAGTTAGGGTTACAGAAACACCGGGCCTGGTAACCTTTTTCTGTTGGATGAGGGGATGTGAATGCTCTACATCTGTGTTGTTCTTTCAATTCTGGGGTCCCAAACCAGTTCGCCTTCCTGTTACCACCTTTCATTCTGACTTCTCCTTTGGTTGCTTTTTGCATTTTTTCCTGGATTTACAATAGTACTTAACTAGGAAGAGCTGGGGAAAATGTGTCTATACCATCTTGTCTGGCACAGAAGTCTGACATGCCCTCTTGCATATATATTTCAGTTCAGTTACAGCTTAGTTTCACCTGCTGTCATATATAAAGAGAAAAGAGAGGTGATTTTCACTTAGGCTTGCTCTTCTGTGACCTTAGATGTTGTTCCCAGAACATTACTCATGGAAGCCTGAAAGCAGGCAAAAACTCTGGTATACTCCAAATATTTTAGAGAGTCAAAGGAATCTTAGAGACTATCTAGACCAAGAGTTTAACATTCCTAGTCATGGAACACTTTGTTCAAATGAACTCCAATGGAGAAAGACAACATTTAGATATTAGTCAAGCTGTCTAGGTGAGGTAGGAGTGGGGACTCAGCCCTTGGCTATTCACCTTCCCTCTCCCGCCACTAGCCAATTCAGAATTGAGAGGATGTAAGGAGCACAGTTTCAAAAAGACTCATCTAGTCCAATCCATTCCTTTTACAAATGAGGACTCTGGAGCCCAGAGAGGGGATGTAATTTGCTTAAAGTAACAACACATTAGTTCAGAGCTAATAATAAAATCTAAGTATCCTGAGCCAGCAATACTAATCCTAGACATTTACACCCCAAAGTAAAAATATATGTCCTCCCAAAGACTTGTATGTGAATGTTCATAGTAGCTTTATTCAAAATGAAAGCTGGAGGCAACATCAGCAGGTAAATGATCGAATAAAGTGTGGTACATTCATGAAGTGGACTACTACTCAGCAATAACAAGGACTGCATTATTGATGCATACTACAATGTGGATGAATCTCAAGACTATTATTTGGAGCTAAAGAAGCAGACATGAGCTGGGCATGGTGGTGCATGTCTGTAGTCCCAGTTAATTGGTAGGCTGAGGCAGGAGGACTGCTTGAGCCCAGGACTTCAAGACCAGCTTGGGCAACATAGTGAGATACCATCTCAAAAACAAAACAGAACAAAAGAAGCCAGACACAAAACCAATTCGTATTATATGATTCCATGTATATAAAGATCTTAAACTGACCTTGATAATTACATTTTTCCTCTTTGAAACTTCACCATAACACTTCCTTCCTAAAATGTTGGTTTACAGAATTATTTTACTGACATATAATGTGACCTCAGGATCCCAACTCATGCTGCGCAATCCTGAGCTCTACTATATCTAGTTTTCATGTCTATAAAATGGAACAGCTGATATAGATGACCTCTATGGCCCTAAAACTATATTAAAACTATGAGATTATAATAAATGAGAAGGAACTGTTAAAGTCACTAAATGACCAGAAAATATAATCTGAGGATAGGACTGGAGACACTGGTGCCCAGCCGAAAAACACAAAGATAAACTGGGTAAGGTAGTGGGAGGGGAGGCTTTGAGAACTCATGGGTTCTTTAGACACCTAAGGAGAAAAGCAGCCCCAACTATAACTTCCCTTGTCTACTTACCATATCAGGGTAGGGTGCTCTATGTCCCTGCTCTGTCTACAGGGGATTAGATCAGGGCCCAGGTGTGAGCTAAAGACAACCATATGTGGGCTAAGCAAGGAATTCAACTAGGGGGACCCTTCTGAGCAAACAACCCACTCAAATTCTCTGTCTACTCAATTTCTGTTCTGGAATTTCAATAAGAATAAGGCAGGTTCTTCTGCTCATGGCTATGACCCTGAGCCATTTAGGACTATTCTGCAGGTTACCAATGAAGGCCCACAGCTCCTACTTCAGCCAAGAAAACTCAGTCCTCACAGGATTATGTTGCTGAAGGGGCAAATTTTTCTTCCACCACAAATTATCTGCACTCTCAGCCACAGATTACTTTTGGTAATGGGTGTTTATTCTATCCATTCCCTGGGAGCCTCAGAAATTTGATCAGCTGGCCTAGAGCAGCCTAGAATCATAGGAAAAATATGTCTTCTAGCAGGCACAGAAAAATAGAAGAGTGAAAGTATAAACTGAGGGCTGACCAATTGATACAGCTCTCCACTTGCTTTAAAAGGTAAGCCAGTCCTAATTTCCATCCCTTCATTCCTCTTGCAAAGACGAGTCAAAATCTCAAGGCATTTCACTCACTCTGCTTGATCAAATCGCAAGACTCTAAATGGATCATAATTTCTAGGAGGCAGAGTCACTGTATAAAAAGGTCTCCTATGTCTTACCCCACTCAGAGGATAGGGCAGATTAAGACCAACTCTGCTGGAAGGATGGCAGGGGAGTGCAAGCAAGCCACCAAGTTCTATCACCTGCCTAGTACAGGGCATTAGGGATAACCAGGCTTTTCCCTGTCTCATTTTCTGCAACTGCCCTGTTATCTCTAGGCCAAGCATATCACCTCTCATCTGAACTACAGAATACATCGCTGATGGGTTATTAAAAGGAGAAAGAATAAAAGAGGAAACAGGGAGAGCAGAGTGATTTTTAAAATGCATTGGATCATGTCTATCCTATGCTAGCCTTTAAAGGTCAACATTGCTGGCTTTTTAATCTACTTTTATTATTACTGATGTGAGATCCTGTTCAGCACCACCTCCACCCCCACTTTTTTTTTTTTCTAGTCACAAGCTGCAGAAATCGACCCTGGCTAACTTTTCAGAATTGAAGGAAAATCTCAATAAGTAGTCCTTGGGAAGATCAGGAGATCCAGTGACTCTAGGAAGCTCAGTCAGAAACTTATAGAACACTGAAGACATCAGAACAGTTCGGTGCTGATGGTTTTTTGTCCTTAGGTCACTCTGCTTGAGATTCAGATCCTCAGGACACACATTCTGAGTAGCCTAGCTTGTGTGATAATCCCTTTGGCCACCGGGACCATATCAAGTGTGGGAAGAGGGTGGGTCTGCTTATCAAAAAAGGGGTCAACTCTCATACTTCTCATAGTCTCAAAGGCCCTGCCCCATCGCCCAACCATCGGATGTGCCATTTGCTTCATTCTCCCCACCAGGTTCCAGGGCCTGCAATTCATCAAATCCATCATTGACTTCAAGCCTTCCACTTACTATTCCCTCTACATGTGACACACTTTATCCCAGTCTTCACTTGGCTGGCTCCTGCTCGCCTCTAAGACCCTCTCATGAACAGCTGCCCCCATCTCCATCCCCAATCTACATAAGATTCTGCACTTGTTTTGCAGAATATATATTCCAATTATCATTAGCATTATGTGCTGCTCTGTTTAATGTCTGTCTCCCTACCAAGCTATAAGCTCCATAACAGAAGGCATTGCATCTAGCACGTCCTCAAGTCTTTCCCCATTGCCTGACAGGTAAGGTAGCACTCAGCTACCTTGAGGAACACAAGGGAAAGTGAAGTTTCCATCTCTCCTCTGGAATACAAAGTAGGAATTAGAATACCCTTTGCTCTTTGAGAGGTAAGATTCTGATTCAGAAGGAGAGCCATTAGGTCTGTAGCCAGGATGCTGAAGTCCAGTGTTTCGCTAGGGTTCTGTATTGGTGTTTGGAGAGAAAGCCACAGTTCACCCAAAACTACTGTTTTGCCAGTATTTGCCAGCCTTTTTCTCAGGCATATAATTTCTCTAAGCATCTCATGAGTAGGAGTAAGAGATGGAGGTAGGATTAAGACAACAATTCCCAATGTCACCTCATAACATCCCATATCACTACAATTTCTATCAGTTTTCTTTGAATGTTTTTTATAGTAAACATAAACACGAAGAAAGGGAAAAAAAATACATGTCCTTTGTGGTACTGGTTCTAAACAGGGGATGAATAAATGTATATACAGTTTCTCAACAATGCTCAGTGGGAAGTGAGGCCTTATCTAAGGATGTCATCATTTAAAGAGAGTTATAATTTTAAAGGCAGTACTAGTGTTAAGTTGGTGGCTTCTGTTCCCTGGACTTGAGTCCTGGCTCAATTACCTAACTGTGTGACCTGAACACTTGACTTAACCTCTCTGCTCCCCAGTTTCTTTAAATATAAAAGGAGACTAAGGGGTTGTTGTAATATCTACCTTGTAAATATTAAATGACTTGGCAGGCGAGCCTGGCCACTAGGGAACAACAATAAATGTTAGTTGGCCATTATCATCAACCTAAGGTGGCGTGTATGGTTACACGTGTAGTAGAGTGACTTGATGGGTTTGAGGACCTGTAAAGGTAGGCTTGAAAGTAATTTGAGGTAGAAGCTGAATTCTTCTGCTTTAGAAAATAATAGAAATGTGGGTGTTCAGAGGCTTGATACCAGATAGGAAAGATGGGAGAACATGCAAGGTAAAAAGCAGCCATTCCTACCACTGAGAGTTTCTCAATAGCTGAAAGACTTGTAAGAATATGAATTCATAGTAGTCAATTTAATACTGTTTGCTGTGGTGGTTGAGACCTCAAAAAGCTGCTACACAACTACCTTGGGTGGGTGATGCTTTGGGGAAATCAAAAAAAGGAAGACCTTTTGCTTTGGGGGTTCAAAGTTGGAATGTTAGAAAGGGCAACAATCACAGAGCACAGAATGATAGTCAAGAATAGTCAAGAGCTTGGGGCTTCCAAGAAACTGGGGCAGTACCTCGGACTCAGAAAAATATAAGCTTCTCTCCCAGAAGGGGGCTGTTGGACTTCCAGCCAAGTGAGGAGTGATCAATTCATGAAATAATGAAAGTTCATCTCTACTATGATCTTACTGTCCGTATGCTGTCCCTTTAGTGTTAATTAGGTGGGGGTTACCCTCTGCCTCTGAATGAAAGTGTCTGCAGGCCCCTGAATTTTCTGCTTACTCTGAGGTAAAATAATCCTATCCTTACTTTGCATCCCCAAAGTCGCAATTCAAAAATTGGAATGTCTAGTCTAAGGAAACAAAACTCTGCAATTAATTTAACCTTGTAAGTTCTTGAGGTCACAGTATCACTTCTGCCACATTCTATTGGTCAAAGTAAATCACAAGGCCAGCCAAAATTCAAGGGAGGGAAAATGGAGTCTACCTTTTGGTCAGAGGATAGGCAATGTCACATTGCAAAAGAGCATGTGGGATAGGAGGAATGGTTGCAGCCATTTTTGGTAACTACCTACCATTCAATGTTATAACCTTGAATAAAATGATAGGGTCTCTGCCATTCTGCTCAGCATCCTCTAGAAATACTCTAGTTTAGGCGCCACATTGTGTAAAGGGTTATTGGTAAGCAGGAACACCACAGAAGAAGAATTGCAAATGGTCAATAAACATAGAGAAGAATGCTCAATGCCAATGGTAATGAAACCCAAAAGTAAAGGGCATTTTTCACCTGCCAAAGTAGCAAAGAGTTTAAAAACTGTAAATCCTTGAATGTAAAGGATTTCAACTATTTGAAAACAACTCAAGGGCTAGATTTGATCCATAGTAATTTGAAAGTATGTTGAGGTTCACATTTGGATACCACATAATAGGAATGCAGAATGAAGTCACCAGAACTAGAAATAGAGCCCTGGAGAGCTCCTGAAAACTAAATCTCAATTCACCTATGCTATTTTCTGTTACTTCTGCATAGCAGTCTACTCACAAGCTGGAAGAATGTATGCCAAAATACCAAGAATACTTGAATAGTAGATGATTTATACTGTCTTTAAATTTTTTATATTTTTCAAATGCTTTCTTTCCAAATATTTTCCTTTTATACTCAGCTAAAAACAGTAAGGATGAGGCCCAGGATTGAACACAGTATTCCAATTAGGGCTTCTTTCGTTTTTCTTTAATAAGATAAGCACATCCTACATCAAGATCTTTGTACTTGCAGTTCCCTCTACCCGGAGTGCTCTTCCTCCTCAAATATCCACTTATCTTTTTTACTGTTCTCAAGTTTTGCCCAAATGTTATCTTCTCGGTGAAGCCCTCTCTGGCTGGCCTATCTAAAACTGCAAATAGCCCCATCTACTTATGGCACTGTCTTCCCCCCTTCTCTGTTTATTTTTTCCCATAGCTCTTATCTCTAATTGCTCATATAACTTATATATTTGTGTATTGTCTCCCCACCCCACCCCCATAGAATTTAAGCTCCACGGGGAAAGGAATGTTATATCCCCAGAGCCTAGAACAGAGCCCTGCTCGTAGTAGGTCTTTAATGTTTGTTATATGAATAAATGACCCTTAAGAAAATGAGAGTCAATCCAGGGCAGGGCCCATAGAGTCTGTGGCTACATGAGACCTGCATCCCACATTTCTCTTCATTCAACCTCCAATCACTTCAGCTTTCTGAACAATAACACTACATAGCTACTTCTTATTAAACCTGTTTGTGAAACTCACACACCTTTTGCACAGGAACTACTCTCATATCCTGTCCTGGTATAAATCATGGCTCTATCCTTATTTTTATTAAATTTTAAGTTCAAATCCCTGTACTTATTTTGCAAGGGTTGACCATCCTTCCAGCTGATGAAAATCTTTTTTGAATCTTGATTCTAATATCTCTTATATCAGCTCTATCTCCCAGTTTTTTATCTGCAGATTTGATGAGTGTCTGAAACATCTTCATTGGGTCCTTGTGAGGCAGAGCCCAGTGAACATGTGGATGGTGCTGAATAAATGGTGGCTTGTACCAGATAATTTATTAATACATACATTCTATCACTTAATCCTTTTAATCATCCTGTTAAATTAATGCTATCTCCAACTTACAGGTACAAAAACTGAGGCTCAGATAAGTAAGCAATTTGCTTAAGGCCTCACATGTAGCAAGTGGTGGTACCAGGATTCCTACTTGGGTCACCAAAATCCACATACAGCTGTGACCTAGAGACCATCTCATCTGTATGGCCACCAGAAACCCTAAAGTACCAAAAGTGGGTTGCTGGCTTGCATCTCAATTGCAGTCGCAAGCACTTCAATTAAAGCAATACTCCTGTGCCAGTAATTAATCCTCATTGTACATCAGCATCACCTGAGAAGCTTGAAACACATGCGCGCGCGCGCACACACACACACACACACACACACACACGCACACACACACACACAGATATGCCCAGATTCTATTCCCCAGAAATTCTGATTTAAATGGTCTGTATTAACACCTAGGCAACCTATTTTCTAAAAGTTTCTCAAGTGATTGTAATGTACATTTAAAGTTGAGAACCACTGCATATAAACAGTGAAGTAGAGGAAATGCAAAACTTCCAACCTTCAATTATTTATAAATGAGAAAAACACTACATCTGCAGAACTTCCCAGATGCTCTCAAAACCCCAGGCATCATGTATTTTATATATATATATAATCCAAACCAAAACTCCTTCTTTTCTTCCCTCTCTTGACACACTCCCCTTCTGGGTTCCCACCAGCACTTTCCCTGGGGTGGTCTAAACTCCTCTCATCTCCTTCCCCTCCTATATACACACGTCTCTGCCCAGGTCAGCCTTATGCATCCACCTGCATGTGTTACCATGTGGGGGTGAGTCCCAGGCCAACTCCTCTGATACCCTTGCAATTCTTCCTTAGGTAGAACCCTATTGTCATTTGGTTTTCTTCCAAGATTGAACAAAATATATTATGCTTTTGTATCTAAACTATGCAGAGAAGCAAACATTTATACCAGTAGATGTTAAATGAACAGATCTATTTTATCACTGTCCTTGTACTTTTCTTTTACTTTTCTGCACAGACCTGTTTTATTCCTCATATTTTTAAGTCTACTTACTTCTGAAATACCATTTGAATTTGAACATGCTTATATATTGGATGATCACACTTACCTTTTTATTGTTTTATACCTTAACTTTGTTTCCCACAGTCACATCACCTTTCACTGCATTTTCAACTGTGAATCCCACAGTCAGAAATCTTAAAAAGTGACGTAGAGTAACTTCAATTTTTGCAAACATTGAACTGATCCAGCTGTGAAATAATAACACAAAGAACAATTTACAATTTCACATTACTCGAAGTGTATTTCCCTAAGGTCTTTGCTTGGTTTTGTTTTTGTTTTCATTTTTCTTTTCTTCCCCACTCTTGCGAAGCATCAAATCCCCAACCAGGTGGCTTTTAAATGGTCAATCTAAACCTACTGCAAACATGTTTATGTTTAATGTTAGTGGACCCTACCTTTATGGAATGAGCAAATAAAGGCCTTCAGAGAATGCAGAGGAACTACAGAAAACATCAATCAAAATTCTCTAAATGGTAGCATGCCTTTAATATACTTTTCCTCTTGAGAATATCAAACTCTAACACCCTGTAAAGTTAAGAATTTAGCCATGCATGTTCTGTGTTGTGGGAATTGTAGAATGTAAGTTGTGCCTCACTTTACTCAGCTGAAGAGAAAAAAAAAAGAAAAAAGAAAAAAAATTATCCCAAGTACAGTCTGATGGAAAGGAGGAGCCAAGTATATAAATGCCTTTTTCTTAGACTTTCCTGACTCTCCACTGGGGATCAATCAAGCACAATCATTTACTTTACAGATTTTCTGTTCAAAAATGTGTTCTCTCAGGGACTCCCTTCGTTTTCCACATCTTTCTCCTCATCACAGTTACCCATGCACATAACACACATTATCTCAAGGTTTTCAAACTGGTCCCTTGCCGAAGTCTGCCTGGCCCAGTTTATTCCACCTATCAAATCTTTCATTCATTCAAATAGCTGCCAAGTAATGGGCTAGGAACAGAATATATGTAACAACAATAGCTCCCTGCCCCTTTATAGTTAGTGTGGTGTAAGGATTTAAGATGATGGAAGTATGTTATCCCCATTTTATAGATGAGGAAATGGAGGCTTAGAAAGGTTACCTCACTGACTGAATGTCACACATGCTATTAAGTGGTAGAGTGGGAAGGAACCCAGGTCTGTCTGACTCCAAAGATTTCCTTCTGACTCTCTCACATAAACTGTTTCCCCTGTAACTACAGAGAGGCAAAGATATGGAGACAATTTTCCTGGAAATTTAAGTAGGGTCCCTAGTTCATACTGCTTTAAATTCCAGGTTAACATGTCCATTTCACTGATAAAATTAACAGGTCTTTGGGAAGTAGGTCTTTGTAGGCCTTTGAGTAGAAAAGTATTGTGTTTAAGTGCTGTTTTATTCAGCCTAATCTAGCAGTGGCCTGCAGAATGAACTAGAGAGGAAAAATAGGTCTGAACAGAGACCAATTAGCAGGCAGCTGATATAGCAGGAAGGACAAAGACTTTGGGGTTGATTAGATCTAGGTTTCAATCCCAGGTCACCAAATACAAGCAGTGTGATCTTGGACACATCACTTAACCTCTCTGAACCCCAGTTTTGTCCTCATCATCTTGTAAAAGAGGGAGAGTGGTCCCTACCTCACGGAGTTATTGAGAAGATTACCTGAGAAAATGTACATAAGCCTCCTAACACAGTGCCCAGCACAAATGGCAGATGTGATGGCATATTGAAAGAAGGTAGTGGGAAAGAGAAGAGATGGAGCTGGACCAACTATGAAAGACAAATCAAACATATTTAATAATTTGATAAATGATTGATGAGAAGGTTGAAGGAGAGGAATAAAGCAAAGAGGACTCAGTTTTGGGCTTTGGTCAGCCCCACCTCAGTGACACATCCTAGTAACCAATACCATAATGCTAGTCAGAAGAGGATTGGTCACCTGTATAACACATTTGAGTTTCCAAGAGTCTATTCATTATCTCTTGGTTTGTTTTACTATAACATCATGACCCATACTAGCTTAACAAGATAACCTGTTCTGGGAAGAGCCTGATAAATATTTACATATGAATAAGAGGGCTGAAGTGATCTCTAATAGTCCCTCCATTAGTCACTGCTTTCAATCAGGGCATAAACGTTGTAGGAAAGAGTAACAGTCCTCTAAGTCCCCAATCCATCCCATAATAATGGGCAGCCCAATCATGTGTCCATGCACAACCCTAGCGATATTCCCACAGCTATTCAAATATATTATAGGGCTCTTTATTGAGGATTGTAGTAGAGGAAAAAGGGAAAATAACCCAAGTAACCATCTGAAAGAGACAGATTTAGTAAATAATCATATATCCATACCTGGAGTGTCATGTCATTACTACAAAAAAAAAGGGTAAAGATATGCCAATCTAGAATAATCTCCAAGATACATTATTAAGAGATGAAAAGCAAGGTACAAAACAATGTGATCCTATTTATGTTTTTTCAAAAAAGATGAGATAAATATACCTATATATGCATCAAAAATCTGTAGAAGTATTCTGAAAATAGCTAACAGGGTTATTTGAGTGATGTGATGGGGGTTAAAGAAAAAATAGTTTACATAGCAGTTTTTATTTTATAAAGTCTTATTCTGCTGGAAATATTTATTGTGCAAATGTATTAGTTTTATGCTAAAAAATAAAGTAGTTTTTAAAAATCCCTATGATCCTGTGAAGTCCCGCCGGCTGAAAACACTCCATCAAATCCAACAGCTTAAATTAAAGAGACAGATGCACTTCTTGCCCAAGTCGATGATTGTGTTTGTATTCTCTATGCTATTAGGTGGTTGTTTTCCTCCAGAGGAATTTTATTTGATTTTAAATTAGAGATAAGTGAGCTATAGTCATGGGGCTATTGTATTGATACAAAGTGCTGAAATTGAATGCCTGTTGGCAAAGGCAGTCACATTGATAGGTACCATGAGCAAATTTCTTTCAAGATGTCTGAATAGTAGTACTGACAACAACAGTATTAACAGTAACATCAGATAATCTTTGCGTGTGCCCAGTGTGTGCTCAGCAGGGTTCTAGATGTTTTGCCTGCCCAATATGTACCCAGTAGAGTTCTAAATGTCTTGCATGCATTATCTCATTTAATCCTTTCAACACCTTTGCAAGGCAGGTATTATTAATTTCATTTTAGAGATGAAGCCAACTATTACCTTCCTAGCAAATGAATCCCATCAAATAACTTTTCAAATGTTTTAATTTGCTATGGCTAAAACCACATTTAGAAGTTATGCTTAATTATCACCATAGTTTTGAGGACTTGACACTTCCCTAAGACCCCAAGCTCTATGACATACCAACATGTTCAGGAGCTTCTCCCTCTAAAAATTTATTTGTGGGGGCCTTTACTACCATCACCCACAGCACACCAACTGCCCAGGGACCCAAGAACCCACTCACCCACCCAGCCTAGTACTGCCACTAGTGGTATATGAGCAAGCCACCTCAAGGCCCAATAATTGACCCACCAGTAACCACCAATACTAGTGCCAGTCTACAGCACCCTGGTGCACAAAGACATGCATGATCAGCCCATGACTGCCACCACTGGAGCCTGCAGATTGGGCTACCTGACTTCCCAATATCCAATATGACTTCACCACAACCTCCAGTAATAACTTCACCCTAACCCTCCAAGTAAATCACAGAAAGCACTAACACTTGTTACAACCAAAGAAACAATATGAAGACTATGCTACTGCATACACCCAGAATCAAAGCCAAAGGATCCAACCAAACCAACACCACAGGTACATCTTCAGAAAAAAGTCCTCCCCTATGAAAGTAAATTCAAAAATAGGAAGAAGTGACTGTTACACTACATGCACAGATATCAGTGTAAGGACACAAGAAACATGAAAAGCAAGGAAATATGACATCTCCAAGGAAACACAATAATTCTCCAGCAATATGTGTTAATCAAGCAGAAATATTCCAAATTACAAATGAAGAATTTAAAATACTGATTTTAAAGAATCTCAGTGAGATAACACAGAATTCTGAAAAACAATACAAAGATATCAGAAAAACACAATTCAAGATATGAATGAGAAATTTACCAAAGAGATAGATTTTTTTAAAAGGAACCAAATATATATATATTTTTGAGATGGAATTTCACTCTTGTTGCCCAGGCTGGAGTACAATGGCGCAATCTTGGCTCACCACAACCTCCGCCTCCTGGATTCAAGCGATTCTCCTGCCTCAGCCTCCTGAGCAGCTGGGATTACAGGCACATGGCACCATGCCCAGCTAATTTTGTATTTTTAGTAGAGACAGGGTTTCTCCATGATGGTGAGGCTGGTCTCAAGCTCCCGACCTCAGGTGATCTGCCAGCCTCAGCCTCCCAACTAAAGAATTCATTGAAGAAAATACAAAATACATTTGAAAGCCTTAGCAAAAGTCTAGATCAGGAAAAAAAAAAGATAATCTCAGAATTTGAAGACAGATCTTTTGAAATAACACAGTCAGACAAATTTTTTTTTAAATATAATTTTTAAAAATGAGAAAAAGCTTCATGACATTTGGGACAACATAAAGCAATTAAATATAGGAATTCTGTATCCCTGAGGGCAAAGAGGAAATGAAAGGATTAGAAAATCTACTTAATGAAGTAAAAGATAAAAACTTCCTAGGTCTAGCAAAAGATTTAGACATTCAAATATATGAGGCTCAATGATTCCCAGGCAGAAATAATGCAAAAAGCTCTTCCCCATGGCATATTATAATCAGATTGTCTAAAATGAAACATAAAGAGGGAATCAAAAAAAATGGCAAGAGATAAATGTCTAGTTACTTATAGTGGAAACTCCATCAGACAAACAGCAGATTTCTCAGCAGAAACCTTACAGGAGAAAAGAGAATAGGATGATACATACATTCAAAGTGCTGAAAGAAGTAAACTGTTGGGCAAGAATACTATACCCAACAAAACAATCCTTTATAAATGAAGGAGAAATAAAGTATTTTCCAGACAAGCAAATGCTGAGGGAACCCATTACCACTAGGCTGGCCCTACAAGAAATGCTCAAGAAAGTCCTAAACTTGCAAGCACAATGATGACATTTACCATCATGAAACACACAAAGTATAAAACTCACTGATAAAACAATCACACAAAGGAGGAAGAGAATGAACTCAAATAGTACCACTATAGAAATCCACCAGACCACAACAAACGATAAAAGAAAAAGAAATGAACAAAGAACATATGAAACAATCAGAAAACAATCAATAATATGACAGGAACAAAACCTCACATATCAATAATAACCCTGAATGTAAACAGATTACATTCTCCACTTAAGAGATATAGAATGGCTGAATGGACTTTTTAAAAAGCATAATCCATCTATATGCCGTTTATAAGAAACTCACCATACCAGAAAAGACACATATAGACTGAAAGTAAAGGGATGGAAATAAAAGATGTCCCATGAAAACAGAAACCAAAACGAAGCAGGAGTAGTTATATCAGATAAAACAGACTTTAAGTCAAGAACAGTTAAAAAAAAATAAAAAAGACAAAGAAGGTCATGATAAAGGGATCAGTCCAGGAAGAGGATATAACAATTCTAAATATATATGTACCCAACACAGGAGCACCCAGATTCATAAAGCAAATATTACTAGCTCTTAAGAGAGAGAAATGCACACAGCAACACAATAATAGTGGGGAACTTTCACACCTCACTATTAGCATTAGAAAGATCTAGACAGAAAACCAACAAAGAAACACTGCATTTAAAATGGAGTTTAGATGAAATAGGCCTGACAGACATTTACAGAACATTCTATCCAACAACTACAGAATATATATTATTTTCATCAGCACATGAAACATTTTCCAGGGTAGACCATATGTTACATGACAAAACAAGTCTCAACAAATTTTTAAAACTTGAAATCATATCAAGTATATTCTGAGACCACAATGGAATAAAACTAGAAGTCATATCAAGAAGAACTTTAGAAACTATACAAAAACATGGAAATTAACAACATGCTTCTGAATGACCATTAGATCACGAAAGAACTTAAGACAAAAATCAAAATATTTCTTGAAACAAATGAAAATAGAAACACAACATATCAAAGTCTCCAGGATATAGCAAAAGCAGTGCTGAAAAGGACATTTATAGTATGAAACATCTACATCAAAAAAAGAAGATTACAAATTAATCATCTAACAATGTACCTCAAGGAACTAGAAAAGCAAGAACAAACCAAATCCCACATTAGCAGAAGAAAAGAAATAATAAAGATCAAAGCAGATCTCAACGGACTAGAGACTAAAAAAACACAAAGGGGTCAAAGATATGAAAAGTTTGTTCTTTGAAAAGATAAACAAAATTGATAAAACACGAGTTAGACAAAAACAAGAAAAAAAGGAGAGAAGATGTAGATAAGTAAAATCAGAAATGAAAGAAGACATTATAATGGATACCACAGAAATATAAAATATCATCAGAGACAATTACGAACAACTGTATACTAACAAATTAAAAAACCTAGAAAGAAGGGATAAATTCCCTGACACATACAACCTACCAAGATTGAATCAGGAATAAATAGAAAACCTAAACAGATCAATAGTGAGTAATGAGATTGAATCAGTAATGAAAAGTCTCCCAACAAAGAAAAGTTTAGGATCATATGGCTTCTACCAACTTCTACTACTGAATTCTACCAAGCATACAAAGAAGAACTAATACCAATTCTTCTTAAATAATTCCAAAACATTGAAAAGGAGGGAATTCTCTCTTACTAATTCTATGAGGCCAGCATTACCCTGATACCAAAACCAGGCAAGGATGTGGAAAAAAAAAAACATGCACAACTATAGACCAATATTCCCAATGAACGTGGACACAAAAATCCTCAACAGAATACTAGCAAACTGAATTCAACAGCACATCAAAAAGGTAATACACCATGATCAACTGAGATTTATCCCAGGGAAGCAAGGATGGTTCAACATATGCAAATCAACAAATGTGATACATCACATCAACAAAATGAAGGACAAAAATCACACGATCATCTCAATAGATAAGAGAAAAAGCATTTGATAAAATTCAACATCGTTTTATGATTAAAAAAACTCTCAACAAACTAGGCATAGAAGGAATATATCTCAAAATAATAAAGTCCACATACAACAAAACCACAGCTAATGTCATACTGAATGGGGAAAAGCTGAAAGCCTTTCATCTAATAACTGAAACAAGACAAGGATGCCCATTTTCACCATTCCTATTCAATGTAGTACTCTAGTCCTAACTAGAGCAGTCAGGGAAGAGAAAGTAATAAAAACCACCCAAATTGGAAAAGAGAAAGACAAATTGTACCTTTTTGCAGATGACATAATCTTATATCTAGGAAAACCTAAACACTCCACCAAAAGACTCTTAGATGTGATAAATGAATTCAGTAAAGTTCAAGGATACCAAAAAATCAACATACAAACATCAATAGTGTTTCTGTACACTAAAAATGATCTAACTTGAGAGAGAAATCAAGAAGGCAAGCCCATTTATAATAGCTACAGAAAAATACCTAGGAATATACTTAACCAAGGAGATTAAAGATGTCTACAAGGAAAACTACAAAACACTGATGAAAGAAATTGAAGATGACACAAAGAGATAGAAAAACATCCCATGCTCTTGGATATAAAAAATTAATATCATTAAAAGGACCATATTGCCAAAGCAATCTACATATGCAGTGCAATCCCTATCAAAATGCTAATGTGATTCTTCATAGAAGGAATTAGAAAAAAACAATCCCAAAATTCATATGCAACCATAAAGAGCCCAAATAACCAAAGCAATCCTGAGCAAAACAGAACAAAGCTAGGGCATCACATTACCTGACTTCAAAATATCTTACAGGATGATAGTAACCTAAATAGCATGATGTTGTTATGAAAATACACACAAAGATTAATTAGTCATAATAGAGAACCCAGAAATAATGCCACATATTTAGAGCCAACTGATCTTTGACAAAGTCAACAAGAACTTACACTGGGGAAAGGCCACCCTCTTCAATAAATGGTACTGAGAATATTGGAAAGCCACACGCAGAAGAATGAAACTGGACCCCTATCTCTCACTATACACAAAAATTAACTCAAAATGGATTTAACACTTAAATGTAAGACCTGAAACCATAAAAATACTAGAAGAAAATCTAGGGAAAACTCTCTTGGATATTGGTCTAGGCAAAGAATTTATGATTAAGATCTCAAAAGCACAGGCAACAAAAACAAAAATAGACAAATGGGACTTATTTAAACTTAAAAGCTTCTGCACAGCAAAAGATATAATCAACAGTATGAAGACACAACCTGTTAAATGGGAGAAAATATTTGCAAACTAATCACCTGACAGGGGACTAATATTCAGAATATACAAGGAACTCCAGCAACTCAACAGGAAAAAAAGCAAGTAATCCCATTAAAAAGTAGGCAAATAACATGAATAGACATTTCTCAAAAGGAAACATACAAATGACCAACAGGTATATGAAAAAATTCTAAACATCACTAATCATCAGGGAAATGCAAACCAACACCACAATGAGATATTATCTTACCCTAGTCAGAATGGCTATTATTGAATGGCTATTATTAAAAATAACAGATGCAGAGAAAAGGGAACTCCTACACACTGTTGGTGGAAATGTAAACTAGTACAGCAATTATGGAAAACAGTATGGAGATTTCTCATACAACTACAAATAGAATTACCATTCTATCTAGCAATCCCACTACTGGATATCTACTCCACTTGATAGAAAAGAAATCAATATATCAAAGGTATACCTGCACTCACATGTTTATTGCAGCACTCTTCACAATAGCAAACACATGAAATCGATCTAAATGTCAATTAACTGATGAATGGAGAAGGAAAATGTGGTGCAAATATACACACACACACACATATATATACACACACACACACACATACACACACACACACACACACACAATGGAATACTATTTGGCCATAAAGAATAATAAAATCATATCATTTGCAGCAACATGGATGGAACTGAAGATTGTTACATTAAATAAGCCAGGCATAAAAAGACAAACATCACATGTTCTCATATATATGGGGGTACTAATAAAATTTAATCACATGGAGGTAGAGAGTATAAAGAGAGATAACAGAGACCAGAAAGGGTGAGTAGGGGGAAGGGGACAGGAAGAAGAGAAGTAAGTTAAAGGGTATAAACACAGAGTAAGATAGAAGGAATAAATCCAATGTTTGATAGCAGAATAGGGTGACCATACTTAACAAAAATGTGTTATACTCAAGTGGTAGACACTCTAAACACCCTGACTTGATCACTACACATTATATATATGTAACAAAATTTCACATGTACACCATAAATCTGTACATTTTTTAAAAAGACATTTAGTACTAGAAAGATCCTAGAAACCATATATCCCTGACTTTAAAGATGAGATCTGCTGGGTGAAAAAAGCCAAAGTAACTTATCCAACATCACACAGTAGAGTCAGCCTCAAACTCAAGTCTTTCAAGTCAAAATCAGACATTTTCAACGTTCTTGGCTGTCTCCCCTTGCATTCTCATCACTGCCATCTAAATCCTTACCACGCCATGTGCTGTTTTAGTGAACAGTCTCTGCAAGTCAGAAATTCTCCTTTAGCCCTCAGTTTTTTCATCTGTGAAATGAGTAATTAAGACTTTCATGGTCCCATTAGGGTATGTCCTGTAGCTCAGTAGCAAAGTTGGGACTAGAAGTCAGGTCTCCAGCCCCCATCCCCAGTAGTCATTGCTCCCTGAGTAAAGTGAGTTCTTTTAATAAGTTGAATAGGCAGAGAACAATCCATCTGAAGATTGAAATTGCCACCTGAGGAAGCATCTCAGCACCAACACACTAAAAAAGTCTGAAATCCCACTATCGGGAATTCATTTCTTTGAGTATTCTCTGTTAATGTGCAAGTATCTTTGAAAGAGGTAGCAACAGTGACCACTTCAGGCCATTAACTCTCAAGCTCAGGAAATTGGGAAATGGATACTGGTTCGGAGTTTGACCTGAGCTCAGATCCAGTCTCTGCCACCTTCCAGCTGTGTGAGTTTGGGAAAGATATCAAACTACTCCAAGCTCAGTTTCATACCTATAAAGTGGTTATTATAATAGTACTCATCTCAGCAGGGTGGACTGAGAAAAGTTAAATGGGTTGGGTATGTATGGGGTCTGACTAATTAGCACCAAGTAAATGATACTGTCATTACCATTATTACTGATGTTATGTTTTAAGTTGTTTTCTAAAAGTATGACAGAGTACATGAAAGACACTGAGATGATAGATTTGATGGGGTGAAGAGGATCAAGAATATCAGAGTATATCAAGACACCAGGCACAGAATCAGACTCACCATTCTGATAAAGGACAATTTTTTAAAGAAGATATAAACATAACTCTTTTATAGAATGAACACACATCAAATATTTTATTTAACTTGCTAATTAATGAGGGAGCCAGTAAGATGTTGCAACTTGTCCAAAGCAGAATTCAAAGCACCACACATACATAGGCAAATAAAGAATGCTGAAATAAAATTGCAAATAGATGCAAAATGAGTCAAAAATCAATTGCATTCCACCAGACACAACTAATTTGCATTTCTATGGGCAAAAATAATTTGCATTACTATGAGTTTTCTACAACCCACGGGGTTGTAAAAAAACTCAAAGACAGTGAATGGTGGAGACAACCATGAAAGGTATACTAGACAGGACACTCAGGTTTTTTTCTATTTTGAAGACTCACAGTTTTTCCTGATAAGTCCTACAAAGTTGTCTGAGACTATAATTGCCCCTTGAGGTAAGGGCACTGGGAAAAGGGGACAGACATAGAAAGAGACAATGAAAGAGAACAGGTTTTTCCTTCCTCTGAAACATAAGGACAACCTGTAATATAATCTAATACCATCCCTGCCGGAGGTCTGTTTGCATTGCCCTTAATAAAAGGTAAGCAGTCTGTGACAAAGACAGTTAATTATCTCTTGAAACCCATTCTCCTCTTCTTAGTAACTGAATCCTCCATTTTCAGTTATACTTAACTACACAGGGCCACCCAGAATAAAGTCTTCTCAGCCTCACCTGTAGCTAGATGCAATCACGTGACTAAGTCTTCTGGCCAATACGATGGAAGCTGAAGAGAGGCCTGGGCAACTTCCAGGAAGGGTCCTTATAGGGAATGGACATGTCCTTCTTTGACCCTTCCATTTTTCTGCCAGCTATAAGGTGGAAACAGTGACCAGAGCCTGAGCAACCATCTTGATGAAAACCAGCCGCTGAGCATGGCTGAGCATCAAGATGGCAGAAGCCTGTGACTATGATAACATTGTAAAACTGCCTTCTACAGAAGAAAGAGTGGCGTTTACACTTCTTTTTACTCGGATTCTTTTAGGCTTTGTTATTTTGGGTGCTTTGTCATATGCAGCTGAACCTAATCCTAACTGATGGCAAAAGGAGCCCTTAGGAAAGTTTGTGTTGTTTGTTTCCTGAGGAATTTCAATTTATAGTTGTTGTTCTGAAAAAATACATTTCTATTTATAGCTAAACTTCAACTCATTATCACCCTCCATTACTGCCTTCTGCTCACTCACGTGTACATACTTTCCTGGGGACAGAGTCGTCTTTGCCTGTGACCCATAAGGGGCATTCGGAGACCTCGCCTGAAACTGACAGTAGCAACTAGCAGTAACTGTGGTAGGGGAAGCCCAATGTGGTTCACAGTTGTCCCATCACAGGCATGAGCCATAGGAATGTACTTGCAACATGAATCCAAGCTCTCTATTTCTGAGCTCAGGAAGTCTGGGTGGATGCTGAGCAGGAAGGTAGCTCACTAGAAAGCAGGACTATAGGAAGATGACCAAAAGGAAGTCCCACATGCTGAAAGAGAAAAATTTCACACTTTTCATGATTATCTGCATTTTTATAACCTGAATAATCCAAAACCACATCCAATATAAAACCCAGTGGCATCCAGTTTGGGACACACTGATTCTTGCAGCAGCTGCAGATTTACCTTGGTGATTATGTTTTCCTGGAGCTAATATTAGAGTTGGTTGGCATTCCCCAAGCACATGCTAACTAATTACAGGCAAAGCAAGCTGAAGAAGCCATACTGGGATTAAAATTTTGTTGCGGATAATCAACAAGCTGAATAATCCACCCACTGATAATCAAATTGACCAAACTATATAATTTTCAGACTCTGGTAGCCCTTCATATATTCATAGATTCATTTCCTGTGAGATAGTAGAATACCAGCCTCAAGATTCTTTGATTATTTTTATGTTTTCTTAACAGCACTCACAATTCCATTCGCTTCCTTAAATGTGTTCTGAAAACTTTATCCTCTTACTTTTCATCAGTGTGAAAATTATAACTTTATCTTTCAAGCTCCATTAAAAATCCATATTTTGAGGAATTGTTTAAGGATCTTTCCCCAATGGTAAGATGATGTTTTACACAAAGAAGCCTAATACTCCTGCAGATGCTGCAACCCTGGGAGTCACATTTCTATTTGACTGATGCTGGAAGGCTCAGGTTGTAGACTTCCAAACATATGATTAAAACATCAAAACATAAAACTATACATTGTTTTACTCTTCTCATAATTCAAAATATTGCTTCCTATGTACTCTTTTCTGCTTTTTCTGGAAGCAGAACTGAAAATCTGTTGTTTTTATTTGCTGTGCTGAGACTCTCATTTTTACTCTTAAAAACTCCATTGAGGGATGAATAGGCAGAACACAGAGGATTTTTAGGGCAGTGAAACAACTCTATGATACTATAATGATGGAAACATGTCATTATTCATTTGTTCAGATCCATAGAGTATACAACACCAAGAGAGAACCCTTATGTAGACTATATGCACGCTGGGTGATGATGATGTGTCAATGTAGGTTCATTGATTGTAATAATAACACTGTACCACTCTGGTAGAGAATGTTAATAGTGGAGGAGGCTATGCATGTGTTTTGGGGTATATGTGAAATCTCTATAGCCTTCCCTAAATTTTGCTCTATAACTGAAACTGCTCTTAAAAAAAATAAAGTCTATTAAAAAATGCACAAGTCAGAGGGGCACCTGATCCCACACCACCACCATAAGAGGGCACTTGGGCCTATGATTTTATCTCAGACTACGGGCCTAATATCTCCACAACTGGTCAGGAGATCAGAGAATGTGGCCCCAAGAGTCTGCCCCGCTTTCTAGAGGTTTCTAACCTATGTTGTGAATAGCCACCCTTCACTAGTAAGGTGTGAAGTCTATCTAGCTTCTCTGCAAATCACTGGAGTCAGTCTTCTTATATAAACAAAAATATTCACATTATTGAAGACAGTAATTTTTACCACTTAACCTTACCATCTAAGTGCTTAAACCTACCAATTGTTTTCTTTCACTCTCCTGTTAAAGCTTATTTCTTAATATACTGGAATATTTTTCCCTAAACTTTATCCTTTTGACTCATAAGTACAATAAATGGTTTAGGGTTGCTGAACTCAGTTTCTAGGCTTTCCCTAAACTTTATCCTTTTGGCTCAGAAATGCAGTAAATGGTTTAAGGTTGCCGAAGTTTGAATTGAGCCTCTACTAATATAATAGGAAGCCTTAAATCAGTTGTCTTCAAAGGGTGATGCCCAGACCTTTGCCATAAGCATTATGTTGTTGGAAATATCATTTTTGGACGCCATCCCTGACATATAGTATCAGGGTTTGGGAGGATGAAGGGGGGTGGTGCCAAGCCCTCCAGGTGATTCTGATGCATGCTCAAGTTTTTAAACATTGCCCTAAAGTTACGGTTATTATTGAGGTCACCAGGGCAGCATTCTAATGCCAGCTCCCCATGCCCAGGGTATGGGATTCACTAGGTCTGAGGTGGGGCCAGAATGTATAGCTTTAAAAAGCTCCCAGGTGATTCATAGACACAGTTCTAAATAAGAATTACTACGTAGTCATCCATTATAGCTTTAAAGAATGCATTTGACCAATTATCTTATTTTCACAATATTCATTTCAAAGAAAGGGTTTGTGGAGGGGTGCTTGGTGGGCAGAAAGATAAAGCAAATATCCAAGAATTTGGCTTTGCTAAACTGGTAATAGCCAATACATCTTAGAAGCCTAATTTGAAATCTGCTCAGAACCAAGAGATAACTTCATATGTTAACTAAAGATCAAGGTCATTTAAGCTCAAAACTCTCTCCTCTTCTTGATGTACAGCCTTTGCTTAATGCATTTCCATCTTTAAATGTTCTTATTTTGGGTAGCAGAAAAGCTGAGAAAGGAAACTGACATTTATATGCCAGGTGCTTTATATTGAGAGTCTGATTTAATCATCACAACAACACCCTCAAGGAGCTATTATTGTGCCCTCACACAGAAGAAACTGAGGCTCAGATATTAAGAAACATGCCCAATTTCCAATAACTACTAATTGGCCAAGATGAGATTTGAACCTAAATCCATCTGACTGCAAAGCCCACACTGGCACCATTTCTTCTCCACACTGCAATCCACTTGCATTTTGTGGCCATTGAAATCATTTCCAAGTAGCAATACATTTTCCATGCAAAAAAATCTGCCTTGGTTTCCAGTTTAGAGCAACGTTTACTTGTTTCAAGATGATAAAGATTCGCAAAGTTAAAAACTCAGACCAAAAGAGAAAGATCACAGGTGTCTGAACTTATTCAGCCAGGAAAAGAGATTTGAGATTGAGAGCATTTTACCAAGAGTTTTTGGAGCTCTGAAGGATTACTCTCCTTCATAAAATGGAAAATAGAGTCAGTTATTCTCTATCCTCACTGGGAACTGCAAAAGAAGTACTCACCCAGCCCTGTTCTGTGTGGGTCTTTGGTTCCAAATAGGCATATGTGCTACATGCCCTGTGAAGTCCTGCTTGAGCCACCTCATTTGGGGAAAACATGAAGCTGAAACACTTTTCAGAAAGGATTATTTTTATCTCTGTTTCGGATAGCACCTAGCACAATGCCTGAGACATGATTGGTGCTTTTAATACATGCATAATACTTAATAAATGCAGTTGAATTTGTGAGCAATTGTTAAACAGAAAATGGGTCACCAAGGATATCCTTTGAGAAGCTGAGAGGTTGACAAATTAAAAAACAAATAAATAGGTATTCCTCCATCTGAGGTGGCTGAAATAGGTTTTCTATAATAATAGGGGCTGAGAAGTCTTCCCTGCTCCTCTAAGTCATTGCTGACACTACAACTATCCACCCGTCCACTTCATCCCCTTCAGAGTTAGCTAATCACCAACCATGCCACTACACTCCAGCCTGGGTGACACAGTAAGACCCTGTCTCAAAAAAAAAAAAAAAAAAAAAAAAACCACAAACAACAACAACAACAAAAAACCTGTTTCACCATTCTCTCTGGAACTCTACTAAGTAATCGATAAAGATAAAATCCTCCAGTCCTAAGGGTGGATGGTACACATTACAAGGATACCAATCACTGTTTTCAACGAAGAATTCATTGTTTTTGTTCTCATAAACCAACATGCTTGATCCTTATTCCTTAAAAAACCTAAGATTCCCAATGGGTCGAGAGAACTCTCAAGTTCACAAACATCCTATTAGTCTAGACCCCAGAAATTGCTTTCTCACGTAGATGATGTGCTCGTCTTTTCAAAACGGTTTCCCAGGGACCCCATTTACATCGATGAGGTAAATGGACACACCACGATGAGCTATCTCCAAAGGTCACAGGCAGAAGGAAATTTTAAACCTCTCAGGAGGCACATGCTCATTTCAACTGCATGTCCTTGGTAGGTAGGTCATTTGCCAACTGAAGCAGAGAATTACCAACAGATGACCTTCTTTTTGAAGCTGGGGAATCTTACCCTGAAAGACTGGAGAGTAAATACAAAGCATATGCATGGCAGATGCTCCCATATAAAGATCCTGAAAAAGGCAGAATGCAGATTCTTCAGCAACTTGGAGGAGGGGACAGTCCAAAACATGACCCTATGGGGATGAATATCAGCATTCTCTAAGGGGCATAACTTTGGCCATATCTTGGTACTATACACAGTCTTTCTGATGATGAGGTTGTGAGCCACCAGCATGGTCATTACTTGGAAAGATGGCTATAAATGCAGGTTCACCTCCAAAATTTCCTGAAGCACGATGCTTACGGGTGGGGTCTGGGAGTGAGCATTTCTAACAAGCACCTGGATAATTCTTCCTGTGGCACACCAAGTGCTGGCAGAACTGAAGAACTTTCTTTCCAGCTGACCAGGAAAGTTCCATTGCTATGGCAACATGCTTTACAGCCATTTAGAAGCAACTTATTCTAATGTCACCATTGGAAGGGATGCACACCACTGCTTAACGGTGGCTAAGAAGTGATCCAGTCACCATATACAGAGGGTCAAAACACTCTGGTTTGCTGAGTAGAGAAAACACGGAACTAAATGCTCTTAGGAAATCAGAACAATACATAAACAGGATTTTTGTAGCTGAGGGATTCATATTAGATGATCAATCTTAATCTATTTTAAAAAACAACAACAACAACTAGGAAATTTGGAATATTAGCCCTACTAATATCCTGAGAAGATCCATAAGGGAGTCACGGCAGGAAGATATGGCTAAAATTAAAACTATTTTCAAAAGGCTAAGGTTGTTGCTTCTTCCCTCCTATGCTTACAAGCTTTGCCAGAACCCAGTCTATTTTTAAAGGTTCTGGAAACCCACTTGAAGTGGTTTTCAGAGGATGTGGCCACAAATGGTGACCATGCTATGTCAGATCCTAAATAATATACGTGTGGATCTGGGCAACTATAAGGGGAAAATTTTTATCATGAAAGAGTAAATGAAACTCTGGTGTGTGTGAGCTAACAGTTTTAGCATCCACATTAGTCCCAGATGTTTTTTCAAAGGGACTAAGTTTTATAGAAAAGCCGAGACAGACTAAGGTTTCTATTCCTTTTAACCATGCCCTTAATATAGGAACTGTGTGCCAGTTAAGCAATAACACACATGGACTGATTACTATTTTAAGATTATCTGTAATAACCCAACTCTGTTTTTCAGTACTTTGGGGCCTCAATTGTTTTTAATAAGTTCATGTATTCCCAGAAACAAAAAATCAATGAGTAGATGGAAATACAGAATAAAGATGTCTTGCTAAGGTGTTGCCCAAAAATGAAGAGAAACAAATGAGAAATTTGTATGACAAAGCAATAGCTTTTGAAATAAAAATGAGCCTTTGGGTTCTTAAATCTCCTGGAGCTAGTTAGTTTGGGTAGACGAAAGAGGAAAAGGAAACAATAATAAACCTGGAATAGACTGTCAGAAATCATAGCATCTTCCAGCGTTCCCAGTTAGCCTGTGTTTAAGATTTTGCAGGATGAAAACCACAGCTCCCTTTCCAACCTTTACTTTGCTATTTCCCTGGTTCCTGACAAATTGGCCTCCTCAGTGTCCCCCAAGCTCGTGCTCTGCATTTCCACCTGTGACACTTCGCCTATGCAGTTTCCCTCACATCTTTCTGCACCCTTGATATCTTTTCTCTCCTCCTCTCCCCATATCATCCTTTGAGAGTGACCCAAGTCCCCCTCTTCTGTTCTCCAGCTTCCAGGCCCTCCACCTCCCTCCTGTTCTGACCCTCTTGGGCAATTACTATCACTGCCTGTTATGGGTTGACTTGCATTCTCCTCCCCCAGATTCATATGTTGAAATCTTAAAACCTCAGTACCTCAGAATGTGACTTCATTTGGAAACACGGTAGTTGCAGATGTAATTAGTTAAGATGAGGTCATTAGGGTGGGCCTCAATCTAATATGACTGATGTCCTTAAAGAGAATGCCATGTGAAAGAAAAAAGAGACATGCACAGAGGAAAGACTGTGTGAAGAGACAGGAAGAAGACAGCCATCTATAAGCCAAGGAGAGAGGCCTGCAACAGATCTTTCTCTCACAGCCTTTAGGAGCAATCAATCATGCTGACTTCTTGATCCTAGACTTGCAGTCCCCAGAACTGTGAGACAATGCATTTCTGTTGCTTAAGGCACCCAGTTTGTGGTACTTTGTTATGGCAGCCACAGCAAACTAATAAACTAATCCTCACTCAGGATTTGCCACTTGGGGCCAGGGCCACATTTTGACATCTGTGGCTCTAGACACTTGCCTTCTTGGGCCCCTTTCTCTATACAAAAAATATTTAAAACTATATTTTATGTATTATTCCATCGTTATAAAGATAAATATTGGAATAGTACTTATTTAAACTTATTCCTTGACTTAAAAGTTCACTTTGTTTCTGATTTTAGAAGTAATTAAACCATTTTCATGGGCTCCTGAAAGTATAATGAGCCCCTAGTTGCTATGTCTGTTTTGCCTAATGAACAATTTGGCTCTGCTTGCAGCCTTCTGAGCAGTCATTTGGTGACTACACTTTGTGCTACCAAGTAGACTATAAGCTTTGGGAGGGCAAAGACCATGTATGACCTCCTCTGTCTCCTCCGCCTGTAGCAGGTGTAGCAGGAGAAACATCTATTAATTGATCTAGTCTGACCTCCTGTTTCTAGGAAGAGCATCTAAAACACATAGAACATTTCATTGTGGTATCTTCTTCCTTTTTAAATCTCCAGGGAAGATGACTCCATTTCAACGTTCATCAGCACTTACATCTGGAATCATCTTCCCGTAGATGGCCAAGATGACTTCAATTCAATACAGTCTAACAACATTCCTGATTATAAATGTCCCCAACTAAATATAACATATCGTCTCACCATGTGACCTTGGGCATCACATAATCGCTTTGGGCCTCAGTTTCCACTTACGTTAAATGGGAAGGTAGCTCCACGTGATCATTTTAAGGGCCCTTCCAATGAGCTAGTTAAGCAAGGGCAAAAAACAAATCTGGTGCTCTCAAATTCAAAGATTTTCAAAGATAGAGAATTTCAAAGATAGGACAGAGAAGTCCACATAACCTCATCTCCACTGGCTCTGCCAAAACATGAAGTAGCCACCCTGGTTGCAGGTTTCCTAATCCCTACCCCATGCCCTTTGGCTTTACTAGATCCCCAAAGTAATTACAGTTGACCTTTCCCTTCCCTTCAGAACTTGAATTTGGAACTCACAGGTACCCCGTGAACAAAGGAGTCTTCCCTTGGGACCCAGCGGAATAAGTTATGCAGATACCACTGTCACCCCTAGCAAATGATTCTCCTATCCCCATAACCATTCCTGATCCTCAAGCACATGTGCTAAAATTTATTGGTATATACTTCCAGAAGGATTTCTTCAGTTTGGGGTGGTTTTGTTTAGTTTTGTTTTTGTACCAGCATCATAATAGACACAATGCAAACTGAGTCTTAACAGGAGTTTGGTGCTTCATCGTTAATGAGAAGGGGAAAAAAATCTAGGAAAATAAAACTAAATTTTCTTCAGTCGAGAAATGGTTAATAAAATAGGATGCATCCATACTGTGAAATGCTATGGACACACAGGATGTAGCCACACTGTGAGTTACTAAAAATAATAAGATAAATCTATATGTGCTGGCATGAGATCTTCAACACCTATTTTTATTTTTTAAGTAAGTGGCAAAAGCACATTTACTTAACTATATTTACATATATACATACATATATACACAAATATAGTCGTATATCATTTAACGACAGGGATGTATTCTGAGAAATGCATTGTTAGGTGATTTTGTTGTTATGCAAGTATCACAGAGTGTAACGTAGGTGTGTAGTAGGCTCCAGATGGTAAAGGAGCCTACTATACACCTAGCTATATGGTATGGCCTATGGCTTCCAGGCTACAAACCTGTACAGCATATTTTTACTGTACTTTTTCATGTTTAGATATGTTTAGATACATAAATGCTTACCATTGTGTCACAATTGCCTACTGTATTCAGTACAGTAACATGCACTCACCATGAATGGAGCTTGCAGGACTGGAAGTTACTCTGAGGGAGTCAGACTCATGAGTCAGTGTGAAGGCCTAGGACATTACTGTCCACTACTATAGATTTTATAGATACTATATCCTTAGGCTACACTAAATTTATAAAACATATTTTTCTTTTTTCAATAATAAGTTAACCTTAGCTTACTGTAATTTTTTACTTTATAAACTTTTTTAACTTTTCGACTCTTGTAATAATACTTCACTTAAAACACATTGTACAGCTGTACAAAAGTATCTTCTTTATAGCTTTATTCTATAAGGTTTTTTTTGTATTTTAAATAAATCTTTTGAAACATTTGTATTAAAAACTAAGACAAAAACACACACATTAGGCTAACCCTATACAGGGTCAGATTCATCAAGATGTCACTAAGCAATAATAATTTTTCATCTTCTTTATATCTTATGGAACCACTATTATACATGTAGTTCATTGTTGTCCAAAACATCACTATGTGGTACATGACTCTGTGTGTGTGTGTATGTGTGTGTGTGTATTAGTGTGTGTGTATAAAGTTATGCATGCATGTATACACACACACACATCTTAGTGTGCAAACCCTGAGACAAGGGCTAAAGTGCAAATAGTTTATTTGGGAGGCGATCCCAGGAAACACCAACAGGGAAATAAACACATGAGACAGGGAAGGGAAGGAAGTAAATCTTTAAAAAAAAAAAATGTGTTTTCAAAGAGGTTACCACCGTGAGCAACTGGAGCTGAATCACTCTGGGGACACTACTGAATACACTGTAGAGTTATCCCAAATTAGACGTAAAGAAGCTGGCGTATTACATACCAAAGCTCGCCAGTTATTGGTTGAAGGCTGCTCTTGAACCATGTTAAGTTCTTGGCACCAACATGCTCCATGGTTGGAGAACACCCACAAACTGAGTCATATTTGGTGGCAGCCGGAAGTCGGAAGAACATGTACAGAACTGATAAGTGCCAAGGCATATGCCATAGTATACCTCCATATTATCTTCCTCTACTGCCGACAATGAAATGACACTTTGTGATTCTGGTTGGTAAGAAAAAACACACTTTTGTCTCCTTGAAGGCAACACCTCATACTCTTCTCTATATGTGGAAGAACATTACACAGTGGTGAGTATCTAGCATGGTAGCTGCTCAACAATCATGATGGATCATGTGACCAATGAGACAGACCCTTTCTTGGCCCCCTCTAGGAATCTATATTCAACACAGCTAACACATTTGTATTTTTAACCAGTAATCATTTATATCAATCACAAATGTTTTAAGATGCCATAGTCCTCTATTCCATTCTTCTCCAACCCTCCACCTCTACCTGTCTACCATTTCCTATGCTGAGCCTCAAAAAAATAGCCATACTACATCTTGACCATTCTGGTAGCATTAAATCAACCACTCATATGACAGGGATCTCTGACTGCTTAAACTCATTCTGCCTGCTACTCAGGGTTCCAGAGCAATCAGTAACATTTCCTGGGTCTGAAGCATTGCAAGAAGCTCCTTGCACATTTCAGTTGACTCACCAAGCAGAAACTAGCACATATGTGATGGGTTAGCCTAACTGACTTTTGCCTAACATGCTCAAAGAAAAATGGTTGAAACAAAGCATCATTCTCTAGACATTTTTAAGAAGTCTAGTCAAACAAAAAAGGAATAAAAATATGAGGTCTCCAACTAGAGACAGGTCTTGGGTGTCTTGTGTCTTGTCTTGGTTTGGGTGTTGGGTCTTCATTCAAACATTTATTAAGGGTTTGTGATGTGCCAGGCACTATGCTGGGCCCTTTGCCAACTCATCATGCACACAAAGGCATGGACCAGATCAGAGCGCAACTTAAAGAGGAAAAGGCACTTTCTAGATGAAGTTCTCTGCCAATCCTCTCTATTTTATAATACCCCAGTCTTGCTCATCTCCCTTTAATTTAACCTGCTTCTGTATTTGTCTGGCAGTACACAGTTCTTGCATATGGCTATATTCTAAAACCCAAAGTCCAGAGAGCAGGGAATACTTCATGGCTAGAAGGCTCACCCCTGTACAGGCTACAGGATAACATCTAAAGTAGTAGTCAACTTGCTCCAGCCTCACTGCTCCTGTCACTGTGACTGGTGGGGCTGAGTTTAATCTCAAGGTCTCTGCAGCTCCTTGCCCAACCCTTCTAAAATACAGCTCAAAAATCTGCCCACACATGACAGAGCAGCCCCACATAAGCCATCGCTTTATGGAAAAACAAAAGCTGGGAAAGGAAACAGGAAACAAGCACAGATCGAAATCTAGGACCTCGAGCTAAAGCATCAGGCCCCCCAATGTGTGATTTATTATAGAACATAGACCAGAGGTGCTTAGTTGAGCCCACCAAAGACTTTATCTCCTCTGGCTTTGTAACAGTACGATTCAAATAGCATCCCTGGATGTGAAAAGATCCATTAATCCATACAACCTCCATATCACATCTTACAGTCAAACATGTATTTGGGAGTGAGGACAAAACAGAGCCTACAAATGCCTTATTCTAAAGGGACGGTTTCTTTGAATAGAGTTTCTTCATAAACAGGAAATTGGGACAAAAGAGCGAAAATTGATATAATTTTCTATTCTTTGTGAAGAAACATTTGACATCATTTATCCAGTGGAAATCAGGAAACTAATCAATGCTCATTATTGGTTTTGCTTTGATGTACCCCTCCCACAGCTACACATTGAATTATACCTCCTCATCTCCCTGAAGCAGGAGGTTGCAGGTAGATAATGAAAAAACTAATTGCCCTGGTTACAAAGGTAACATTAAAGTAGAGACTGAATTTAAGTGACTGTAACTCTCAATTAAGCAAGCAGAAGCAGGCTATATCCTCAAAGACACTTCCCTCAATTCTTAAGACATTTGAACCACTGCTTACCAGAAAAGTGGAGAAAACAACTTTATGAATTTTTTTCCTATAGCATCTATTTTTTATTTAAAGGATATAAGTGCAATTTTGTTGTACGGATATACCGCGTAGTGGTGAAGTTTGGGCTTTTAGTGTAACCATCACCCAAATAATGTACATTGTACCTATTAAGTAATTTCTCATCCCTTTCACATTCCCCCACCCCTCCAATTGTTGAAAAACTGCACTAGATGAAGTTTCCATATGCAAGTCGATTTATAACAGGTGAATTGGACTCCAAAAACCCAGGTGGGCAAATGAAAGTACATTATTTTTCAAAAATAAAGTAGCATTTAACACCGAACTGCGTTTGACATGAACTGCACTGGGCTGAAGAAAAACTCTATCAGTCGTTAGAGATTTCTATCTCCCCGACTCCTGGAAAGTTGCTCAAACACCCTCAGGAATTTGATGCAGCACTCCAAGGTCAGGAAAGGCCCTCTGGTCTTCAATCCACATTCATCACCATTAGTATTGGAGCCACCATGGTCCCTGGAATGCAGTTCTGCCACGTCTGTGCCCCACTTGAAAACCCCAATGCCTGGGGACTTACTTCCCTTGCACACCTCCTAGCCACGCCACTCGCAGGTTATTCCTCCTCTCAGGCACTGTGAAAGCCAGGACTATGAGCCATCCATAAAGCCCCAAAGCACCATCCCCTTTCCAGTCTTGGAGAGTTTCCCTCTTTTCTTTCTGCTGGTATAACATCTGCTTCCAAAATATGTAGTTCTCTGAGTGGATAGAAAGATGAGTGAATGTGATAAAGCGAGTATAGTAGAAGGTTAATGGCAAAATCTAGATGATGGGTAATGAGACTTCAATGCAAAATTCTTTCACTTCTGCAGTATACTTGAGATTTTTCAAATAAATTGTGGAAGAAAATGCAACTCTCTCTCCAACCTTAACATTCTATGCTGTGGCTTTTAAAAACAAAAGTCAGCCTGGACGCAGTGACTCATGCATGTAATCCCAGCACTTTGGGAGGCTGAGGTGGGCAGATCACCTGAGGCCAGGAGTTACAGACCAGCCTGGCCAACATGGTGAAACCCCGTCTCTACCAAAAATACAAAAATTAGCTGGGCATGGTGGCGCACGCCTGTAATCCCAGCTACTCAGGAAGCTGAGGCAGAATTGCTCCAGCCCAGGAGACAGAGGTTGCAGTGAACCGAGATTGCCAAGAGAGGAAGACTCTCTCTCCAAAAACAAACAAAAAAAAAGCCAGCCAGAGAAAGAGAAGTGGAGCACAATGGGGTACTTAGCCCTGTAGCATAAATCTCCCCCAAAACAGGGGAACGATCTGGCTAGCAAACATTCTTGGAGCCCAAGAGGCAAAATTATAGTGAGAATAAAAGCACAATTTAATACTTGAATGAATTTTCCTACCACACTTTCTAAATAAATGAGAACCAGGTATGATTGTCTACTCCCATTTCTCACTACAACCCATATCTGAAATCTAGTTGCCCATATACCATAACCATATTTTTGGTTTTTGCTCAAAAATGTTCAGGAATGAAGTAACATATAACTCTCCTCACTTCTGAATCCCACAGTCAGGACACGAAGAATGGGTTCTTGGACGCAGGACACATAAATTGAAGACGCCACAAATTTTCATGGCCAAGAACGCAAAGAAACAATTATGGAGCAGCTCTTGAGCTCTGGAAATATTCTGTCAATTGGTTGTTAGGGCTGTATTGAAAAGATCTTAGCAATGCTCTGAATGCTGAAAAACGCTGATGTCCAAAGGCACTCCTCATTATTTGTTTCCGTTGTCAACAGCTATCGGAAAGCTCTGAACACAAAAAGCATAGGGCAAAAATCAAAAGTTTCTCTTCTAAATAAATGAAATCAAGTTTCTGTCTGCTGCCACATCATGTGGAAATCACTGAATGGAATTTTACCAGATTTTGACGGTATGTTTTGAATTACCTGATAAAATATATGCTGAGTAGTGTATGGAAAATACATATTGAGTTGCCCATTAGATGCCTTTCCTCATAGGAGAAGTAGTCAGTCTTTAAGATAGGCAAAACTGAGGTACAACAAGGTACCTATGAGATTCCTGATGAGAAGAGAAACACCTGAAAAAGACAGACTTCAACTTTGAGTCTCTAATTGGATTCTGTGGTCTGCAAGCATTGAATTGTGATGGGGATGTTTTTCACTTAAGAGCTCTAAGAAGATGCCCCATGATGACTTGCAGCAGGGATTAATTAATTTATTTAAAGGTGGTTAGTTATCCACCTAACCAATGCTGGAAGGCTGGCTGGTTAATATGACAAAGGAAGACTGTAGTTAAACTGGCAGTAATAGACAGAATTACAGTATACAAAAAATGTATTCAATTTGTGCAGAGGTATTTGATTTCATTTGCTGTTATTTTCAGCTACATTCCTGCATTATAGTTGCCCATCTTAGATTATGTAACCACTTTACCAAGGTTAGAATAAAAGTTCTCTCCACCACCCCCAATACACAGAGAGAAAGAAAAAAAAAAAAAGAGTTATCTGACAGGTACTATAGCAGCTTCCCTCAGCTCTTCCTCAGGCATGGGTTGTTATATAAGCCTGTTGACCTCTCCTGATAGCTCCCTGAATTGCAAATATAATAATTATTATTATCATTAAATTCTGTGATGAGATGTCCTCACTACTCCAATAACATAAATTCAGATATAACGCATCTTCACAGTACAGTCTGACTGGCTCCCTCACCCAGAAAGAGTAGGCACTTCCACTTTTACCTTAAATATTTCTTTCTGCCTCGTTCCCTAACCACCACCCATGGGTAGAAGTAAGTGCACCACCCATCAGGGCTGCACTTACTTCCGGTTTTATTTATTGAATAAGCCCAACTTTCCAAGTCAAAATGGAGAAAGGCGATTTAGAGAAACAGGAGGAGAACAAATAATGGGCAAACTTAGCAGTTTCCCAGTGCTTGAAATGGTGTGTTAAGATTTTCATTATCATAAAGTGAGTTTCAGAAAGAAATGCATTGTTTAATTTGTTCCCCTCTGGGCTGGTAGAGGGGAACATTCCACTATTATGACAAGTGAATGGCCAACAGATATATGAAAGAATGTTCATCACTAATTATCAGGGAAATACAAATGAAAACTACAATGAGATAGCACCTCACACCTGTTAGAATGGCTAAAATAAAAAAGACAAAAGAGGCCAGGCGCAGTGGCCCATGCCTGTAATCCCAACACTTTGGGAGGCTGAGGCAGGCAGATCATGAGGTCAGGAGTTTGAGACCAGCCTGACCAGCCTGGCCAACATGGTGAAACCCCGTCTCTACTAAAAATACAAAAATTAGCTGGGCATGATGGTGGGCACCTGTAATCCCAGCTACTTGAGACAGGAGAATCACTTGAAACTGGAAGGCAGAGGTTGCAGTGAGCCGAGATGGTGCCACTGCACTCCAGCCTGGGCGAAAAAGTGAAATTCCATCTCAAAAAAAAGACAAAAGATAACAAGTGTTGGTAAGGATGCAGAGAAAGGGGGACCCTGGCACATTGTTGGTGGGGTGGGCATGTAAATTAGTAGTCATTTTGGAGAACAGTACAGAGGTCCCTCAATAACTAAAAATAGAATTACCACATGATCTAGCAATCCTGCTTCCAGATATATATCCAAAGGAAATGAAGAAGGTATGTCAAAGAGATCTCTGCACTCCTATCTTCATTGCAGTATTATTCACAATAGCTAAAATTTGAAAAGAACCTAAATGTCCATCAAGAAGTGAATGGATAAAGAAAATTTCGTATATATACACAATGGAATTTTATTCAGCTTTAAGAAAAAAGAAATCCTGCCATATTCAACAACATGGATGGAATTGGAAGACATGATAAGTGAAATAAACCAGACACAGAAAGACAAATACTGCATGATCTCACTTATATGTGGAATCTAAAAAAGTCAGTCTCACAAAAGTAAAGAGTAGAATGGTGGTTTCCAGAGGCTGAGGGAAGAGGGGTGAGTAAAGAGAAGAAGTGAGTCACAGGGTACAAAATTTCAGTTAAGAGAAATAAGTTGTAGTGATAGATTGCACAGCATGGTGATAGAGTTCATGTATATTTCAAAATTGCTAAAAAAGTAGAGTTTAAATGTTCTCACCAACAAAAAATAAGTAGGTGAAGCAAGGGACATGTTAATTAGCTTTATTTGATCATTCCAGAATGTATACATGTATCAAAACATCACACTGAATCCCTTAAATATATACAATTATTATTTGCCAATTAAGAATAAAATTTAATATGTAATCATAATAAAAATATAAACTTACATGAATATATGCCTTGGTTATAATTGATGCTTCTCTTTCCCAACTTCCTCCCTTGAAACAGGGTTGCTTAGCAGCCAGATACCTCTAGGACCTAGAATTAGTACACACAAAGAACGACTTCGGTTTAAGAGACTTAGACCACATTGAAGTCCAATTTTTCTTAATGCAAAAAGTTACTGTGATGTGGTAATTCCATGGATGAGAAGTGGGGCATTATAGGTGAGTGGTTAAGAGTGTGGAATTTGGAGTGAAGCAGTTAGTTTTGAATCCCGTCTATCTTTGTGTCCTTAGGCAATACATTTAAAAAAAAAAAAAAAAAAAAAACAGAAAAAAAAGAGCAGCAAGTGTGAAATTAAGGTAGCTTTCAAATGCAGAAAAGTGTGTTCCATATAGTGTGTCTTCTTTTGCACTACATTAAGCTTATACCCACCCAGCCTCTCAGGATGCACATTTATATGTCCTTCCTGCTGAAAATGCACTTGAGCCCGCTCCCATTGGTAGAGAGCTCCAGAAACCAGGACAGAACGTGAGCCAGAAGGTGAAAATTTCTCAAACCAGGTCAGCGAGCATGTTAGATAGAATAATTTGAGATTACAAGCAAGATTTGTCATGGTAAGAATAATGTTTTAACTAGCAGATCAAACCTTGGATAGGAATGCGTGATAAAGTACAAAAAGAAACGAGAACCACCTGGCTATCAACAAGATTTTACCTTTCCAGAGATAAGGATTCCCAGTTCCTCAAGGAAGCAGTAGCAACATTGCATTCTTTAAAACGACTACCACCTGGCAATAACCAAACCGTTAGCCCCCGATTCAGCCACTACTAATGAAATCACTTAGAAGCACAGCTTCCTAATTCCTCCAATCTGGGTCAGAGTACTATTGAGAGAATTAGCCAGGACTCTTTCAGTTGCAAGCTACATTCTCAGCATCTACATAGTGGGCACTCAAGGTATTGAGTGAATGAATGAATGCATCAGTGAACATTCACCCCAGTACCAGTTCCAATGTATACTAAAGAAGTAAACTATAATACTCACTCCATGTTCTACCAATAAGCAAGCCAGAGCTCTGAGGGTATAAAATGGCTCACTGAAAATAACCACGGAGAAAACAATGACAGGCAAAAACCTTAAGGCTAAATCCTGAACTTAGAGACCCAGTTCAGTGTTTCAGTCCACCAGACTGAGTCTGATTCCCTTGTGCTGACGACCACACTGGTGTCTACCCTGGCACTATTCTGCTTTCTAACCAGGAGCCAGACTGAGCAGTAAAGCTGGACTTCTCACTTTCACTCTACATCTGTGATTCCTTCTGCTAATGGTGAACCCCCTGAGCAGGAAGGCTTCCCAGCTGGAACCCCAGTGTGGCTCTGCCATGCCCTGGGCCCTCCACGTGATGAGCACATCCACCTGGCAGGATTACTGAAGAGGAGCCTGCCAGAGGATAAGAACAAACCCTGTACAAATACCTAATCTGCCCAGTCCGACCATAAAGCTGAAGAGCACCCGCCTGACATCACCACTGCGATTTTACATAAATGACATTCAGGCTGGCTACAAAACCCCATGTGAGTCTCAACAGTAAAGGGCCTCTGGGTAATTCACCAGCTGGCTAGCTGATTTTAGCACAGTTAGTAAAACACTGCGTTAACATTTAGCTTTTGTGTGTAGAACAAGCTGTGTGGTAAATTTTTCTAAATGTTACTGAAATATATTACCTGCAAACTATAGGCTAAGCTGAGGCAGCAACAGGAAAAATCCCTGTTCCCAGAAAGCCCAGGTTCTACAACAAGTATAAAATGCATTTGGAGAATGCACACACCTGGCACACAAGAAATAGTTCTTAGTAATGCCTGGGATGAGGGTCCAACGTCTGCCACGGGGCACTCATTTGATCCATCGCCTGGTATGCATTGTGTGCTTACTGCCTGCAAAGCCCTTTGTTAGGAGCCAGGTAGTTTGAGAAGCTTCAGGCCCAAGCTTAAAAAGCCTTGTGAAGTAGGAGAATTTGCAGCTGAATCTGCCTTGGGGACTCTGATGCTGTATCAGCTGCTGTTAGTCCCACCCAACCTCCTCAGCTCACACCTCACATCTCAGATTCCCTTGCATGCGAAGAGTTTCCTACTGCAAACACCTGCAACATCTGCCTGGGGCCTTTTTTGGACTCAGCAAATGCTTCCCTGGAACACAGGCAAACTGGAAGTGGAAAGCAGTTAGCGTCCCCAGAGGCAGCTCTCAACCAGTTGCAGACTGGAACTGGGGACAAATACTCTAGCTTCCTCACACCTCAAGTGGAATGAGATGGAGACCTGTCTCCTCCCCACTGTCTCTCTGAGTTCCAGTCACCTGCCATGGTAACTGGCTCAGGAGTACATACTCTTTATTGTCTGCTGTCTCATCATCCACCCACATCCTGTGCTTCCTAGGATCTCTACCTCTCAAATAAGCTACTTCCTAGTCTCACGAGATCTGATGGTTTTATAAGGGGTTTCCCCTTTCACTTGGCTCTCATTCTCTCTTGTCTGCCACCATGTAAGACGTGCCTTTCACCTTCTGCCATGATTGTGAGGCCTCCCCAGACAAATGGAACTGCAAGTCCATGAAACCTCTTTTTCTTTATAAATTACCCAGTCTCAGGTATGTCTTTATCAGCGGTGTGAAAATGGACTAATACAGTGACCCTGAGAGGTAGGAAGAGGGAATGTGAGAGGACAGGGAGAAGGACACTGGGTAGGATCCCAGCTCTGATGACTCCCATCCTGCTTCAGACACTGCTGCTGAAGGTTTGCTGAAGGTTTACTGAAGGTCAGAGAACTCTTCACAGAACAGCCAACAGTGACCATGAGAGAAGCTACTGGGAATACTGGAACAGAGAAGCTGGCCTTAGTAGCACAGAAACTAGTGACCATAGGCAAAATGAGCAGAGGTGTTGGTAAATGTCAAGCAAAGCCCAGAAAGGGACAGAGGGTGAGTGCAAGAGGTGCAAAACGGTCTTGTTTATCAAGACACCCAGCCTCCAGAGAGGACAGATCAACAAAATATCTGCACAAATAAACACCAGAAAGGAAAACTTGGAAGCATCTATCCATACTTCTTCCACCTCAGGTGGATTACCTAGCTGGCAGACGATGAATAGCAAAATGTACACTCTAGCCTGGCTTCCCTCTCACATCCACACTGTACCTGGTGACTTCCCTGAACATGGGCTGATATATATTCAAGAAATGCAAAGCCATTTTAAGATAAATTTGATGAGGAGATAAAGATATTCATGTGCATGCAAAAGCCCAGGAGAAATGATTTCTGATTATTCTGAGTTGTTTTAATTATTTGGGCTCACAGCTTCCCTCCATTTGCATGGTAATTCAGGAAGTAACTGCGCAAACAACTCTGCCAAGAGACATACACCGGGGGAGGGATTGGTCACCTTGCCGAGCCTGGCTGCAAATATGCAGCTGGATAAATTTACAGCATACATAAAAGAATAGCATATATTCTTTGTAATCCCACCAGCATGCCTGGCCTGATGATTTGACCATTCAACAAATACTTCTTAAGGTCTATCAGATACCCGGCATGGAACCTCAAGACTCTAGTTTAGTAAATTTTGCCCTTCATTCCTTAAAAAAAAACAAAAACAAAAACAAAAACTCCATTCTGCTTTTTTGGCTTATGCTTTCGAAGTCAATTTTCGTACCAAAAAATATGGAAAGGAAGTATAACATGTTATTTAGGAATTCCAACTTAGGAGTTGAAAACATCTTGGTTCAAAACCTGGCTTTGCCACTTACTTACTATGTGACCACAGGAGAGTTCAGTAGCCAGAATTACTCAGAGCTTTAGTTTTACCATCTCCAAAATGGAGAGTAGTCATAGGACCTACTACTCAGTATTGTTTGTAAGTTTACATAGGATAATAAATGTAAGGGCTTAGTACAGTGCCTTGTACACTGAAAATGCTTTTATTAATTTCTCATTGCTGCTACAACAAATTACCATGAACTTAGTGGCTTAAAACAACACATTTATTGCCTTATGGTTCTGGAGATCAGAAGCCCAAAATGGGTTTTTACAGGGCTAGCATCAAGGTTTGCCAAAGGTCTATGTTCCTTCTAGAGGCTCTAGGGGAGAATCCACTTTCCAGCTTCCAGTTTCCAGAGGCTACCTACATTCTTTGGCTTGTGGCCTCATCACTCCAACCTCTGTTTCCATCATCCCATCTCCTTCTTTGACTCCGACCCTCCTCCCTCTCTCTTATATGGTCCCTTGTTGTTACATTGGGTCCACCCAGGGAATCCAGAATAATCTCCCTCTCATAAGGTTCTTAGCTCAATCACATCTGCAAAGCCCCTTTTGCCTTGTAAGGTAACATATTCACAGGTCTTTAGGCCATTATGTAGCCTACTATAGTGCTCATTTATGTGTGTGTGTGTATATATATATATATATGTGTGTGTGTGTGTGTGTGTGTGTGTGTATTTTGTAGTCTTTATCCCTAGATAAAGCCTGTTAACTGCTTCGTATGTCTTCTAACACGCAGGTTAACAACCTATGGCAAGTATGGCAAAAATGGCATTCCAATCATTGATGGCTGCTCCACTCCCACTCACCCACCTGCTGCCAACTTTGGCATGACATCCAGTGGTCAGCTTGAGTTCTCGGCACTTCTCACTCCAATGCATAACTCACCTGCAAGGAGTCAGAAGGCCCTCCACACCTCCAGGCCTAGCACCACACATCAAGAAGTGCTTGAAACTCTTTTGGACTGTGATGATCATCCCATTAACCTCCCTGATAATACAGAAGTAAAAAACACTCTTTTGGACTGTGATGATCATCCCATTAACCTCCCTGATAATATAGAAGTAAAAACATGCATAACCAGTTGGTAGAGAAGAAAAAGTCAGAAGCTGGGGAGCTATTGTCTTTAAGTGTATAAAAAAAAAGGAAATTTAAATTTCACATGGGTCTGTTACCCTAATGAGAAATTTCATGTAGTGTCAGTGGCATCTGCTCCCCTGAACTTATGCTGATGGGGATGTGGATTTTTAACAAAGTAAAGCATCACAGGATTACAGACACCACCAAGGCCCTTCCAGCACTACAGGAGAAATATGTTCAAGAAAGTCAGCCTAAAAGATGAGTTACAGTCCAGTTTCCCTCTTAAATCAGATGATGTTACTGTAAAATGCACCAGCTTCTTTGGTTACATCAATGATTTGCATCCACCTGCCTACTGCACAACTCCACTTAAATATCACACGGGCATCTCAAACTCACCACGGCCCAAACCGAATTCTTAATTCCAACCCTCACTCCAAACCAACTCCTTCCCAGTCTTCTCCTTTCCAGTAAATAGTGATTCTGTACTTTCAGAGATTGAGGCCAACACTTTGGTGACATCTCACTCTCTCACATCCCACGTTAATCAGTCAGCAAATTCTGCTGGCTCTACCTTAAAAATATATGAGGATTTGGCTACTTGTTCCCATCTCCGCTGCTACCACCCTGGTCCAAGCCACCATCATCTCTGCCTGGCATATGGAAATGGTCTGCCACATCGTCTCCCTATGTCTCATCTCCCCACGCCCCAACCTAGTATGTTCTCTAAGTAAGCAGTACATTTCAAAAGCACAAGTTAGTTCCTGCAGTCTCTCTTCAAAGTTCTCCAGTGGCAGTGGCTCGTGCCTGTAATCCCAGCACTTTGGGAGGCCAAGGCGGGCGGATCACTTGAAATTGGGAGTTTGAGACCAGCCTGACCAACATGGAGAAATCCCGTCTCTACTAAAAATACAAAATTACCTGGGCATGGTGGCACATGCCTGTAATCCCAGCTACTCAGGAGGCTGAGGCAGGAGAATCGCTTGAACCCGGGAGGCAGAGGTTGCAGTGAGCCGAGATTGCACCATTGCACCCCAGGCTGGGCAGTAAGAGTGATACTCCATCTCAAAAAAAAAAAAAAGTCCTCCAGTGGCTTCTCACCTCACTCAGAGTAAAAGCCAGAGTCTTCATGATAGCTTTTGAGATCCCACATGTCCCACCCTCCCAATGTCATCTTGTACCACTCTTTCCTGCTTACTCTGCCTTAACCACACTGGCCTCCTTGCTATTCTTCAAACATTCCAGACATTGTCCCACCTTACAGCCTCTGCAAATGCTATTCCTCCTACAGAGAAAGGTCTTCTCCTGATAGCCATGTGGCTCACTGACTCAACTCTTCCAGGGCTCTGTCCAAAATCACCTAGTCATTGAGGCCTTCCCTAATTACTCTGTTGAAAATAGCAGCCCCTCCCCCTGCCCTGTACCAATTTTCTTCTTTTCCATAATGCTCATCACCTCCTAACCTAACATATATTTCTCTTGAAAATCATCTACCTCTCCCACTTGAATGTAAGCTCCATGAAGGCAGGGGTTTTAGTCTTGTCTGTTCATTTCTGTATCCACTGCACCTAGAGAAGTATCTAGTACATAGCAGGTACTCAATAAATAACAGCTTCAGTGAATTAACAGAATGAATAGGGACTGTTCTGGGACAATGATATTCAATAAAGTGAAAAGAAAGGTGTATGTTTTAGAGATAGGTAGCATATCAGAATTTACTTGATCTTAAAATCCAAACTAAAGCATCACATGTAAACTGAATCACAATTGGAGGTTAATTTATTTATTTGCCTAAGAACTTTAATCATAAATTTTTAAGAAGAAAAATATAATGGTTTTAGCCAATGTCATGCTGACAGAGAACAGTTTTAAATATTGGTCCCAATTTCTCTGCTAGGCTCTTTTTGTTCAGTAAAGAAGTAGGTGATAGGAGGGGTGTTGAAAATTGTCCTCTGTTGGCCCACCCAAGTGCATTCACTCATTCTTTCATTATCCGAATTAAACAAACAAGGAACCCTGAAGTCATAGACTTTCGCATTCTACTGAGAGACACAAATAATAAATAAGATATAAAATATACAGAGTATGTTAAACGGTGTGCAATGCTAAGGATTTCTTTTAAAGAAAGGTAGGGAAAGCAAGCATAAATGGGAAAAAATTCAGGCTAAGGCAACAGGAAGTCCAAAAGCAGAGAGTCAGGAATGTGCCTGGCATGGTCCCCCAACCAGCAAGTGAATGAAGGGCAAGTAGGAGGAGGATGTGGTCAGAAGGGTCACAGGGAACTGGGACATGGAGGGTCTAGTAGGGTTGCAGGCATTCGCTCTGTGTGACATAGGAAGTCTAGAAGAGTTTTGCACAGAAGAGTGACATGTTCTGATTTACATTTTAATAATGCCTAAAATGCCCACATTTGGTCACCCTCTAGGGCTTTCTTAAAGCAGCATATTTGTGCAGAGTTTAAGTTCCTCGAAAGCAAGTAACATATCCAACAGGCCGAGCACGGTGGCTCATGTCTGTAATCCCAGCACTTTGGGAGGCTGAGGCAGATGGATCACCTGAGATCAGGAGTTCGAGACCAGCCTGACCAATATGATGAAACCCCGTCTCTACTAAAAATACAAAAATTAGCCAGGCGTGGTGGCATGTGCCTGTAATCCTAGCTACTCGGGAGGCTGAGACAGGAGAATTGCTTGAACCTGGGAGGTGGAGGTTGCAGTGAGCCGAGATCATGCCATTGCACTCCAGCCTGGGCAACAAGAGCGAAACTCTGTCTAAAAACAAAACAAAACAAAAAAATGACAACAGCAACAAAATAAAACAATGACAACAACAACAAAAGATATCCAACATGCCTCTCTTTTCCCTGAACCCTAAACTCAGCATCTTCCACACCCAGTTGGTCTTTGACAGACGTTTATTGATTCACTCACTGTAGTTACCTGCCCCCAATTGTACATTAGCTAACTCTTATCAGCAGAGATTAATGGGTCCAATTAGGCAGGGGGATGACATAGCTCCAGTGTTCACTTATTGGCACAATGGGAAATTATCTCTCCTTGGGCAGAACATCACCCAAGACCCCCGTTTCATAATACTAAAGTTCTTGTCTGCCCTATATACATAGTAATTCTTCACACCAAAAATGGCATGCTTATGAGATGTTAGATCTGCGAACCACCATCAATACCAAACACAGTCTATACAGTTCTGTCATTAAAGGAAGTAGGGCAAGTAGATGAGGCAGACGGCAGGGGAATTATTCAAATTTACCAATAAATCACTAAAAGGAACTTGCTGCCTTGCCGCCTCACTGAATCGTTTTGATTCAAGATCTTCTATAACCTTAACTTCAAAGAAAATAGATCATTAACTTGGCATTCAACTCAATACAGCATTACATCTTATAAGACAATCCATTCTCTATGTCCCCTTTATCTGTACTGGAAATCTAATACGAAGTTTCCTTGCAACTCAACTTATTTTTTTAAGAAAGAGATTTCCCAGAGTCAAAGAACATGTAAGTCGTTTGTGGAACAAAGTCTCACCATCATTAGAGTTATTCAAAATCTCTGGGGTCATCATGCCCGCAGATTCCTTTTTTTTTTTTTTTTTTTTTCCTACACCACCTACTTTCCCATTCAGGTACTAGAAGAGACCAGGGCGATATTAGCAAGTGAGCATATGCAAAAATTGTACCATTTTTTCCAGATGGAGTGTTCCATTTGATTTTTATTTGACTATCTTAATTGCTATTTGGAGGCAAGTGAAGGACATTGATACTTAAAGCAGTGAGGACAGATTCTACCAAAGCAGTGGTTCTCAAACTTGAACATGCGTCAGGATCTCCTGGAAGGCTTGTGAAAACACAGAGTGCTGAGCCTCACCTCAGAGTTTCCGGCTCAGCAGGTCTGGGACTAGGGCCAGAGAGTCTGCACTTTTTTTTTTTTTTTTTTTTTTGAAACAGAGTCTCGCTCTGTTGCCCAGGCTGGAGTGCAGTGGCCGGATCTCAGCTCACTGCAAGCTCCGCCTCCCGGGTTCACGCCATTCTCCTGCCTCAGCCTCCCGAGTAGCTGGGACTACAGGCGCCCGCCACCTCGCCCGGCTAGTTTTTCGTATTTTTTTAGTAGAGCCGGGGTTTCACCGTGTCAGCCAGGATGGTCTCGATCTCCTGACCTCGTGATCCGCCCGTCTCGGCCTCCCAAAGTGCTGGGATTACAGGCTTGAGCCACCGCGCCCGGCCCGAGAGTCTGCACTTCTAACAAGTTCCTGGTCATGCCGATGCTGCTAGTTCGGAGACCACACTATAAGAACCCCTGGCCTACAGATAGAAAATCTGAAACATCTAGTTGCAGTTTAAAATACTCAGCTGTTTGAACATGGATGCTTGTTGGATGAGAACATATATAAGGCCTAATACATATGTGTAAATTTTAATATGTATGCAGAAGGATCCATTCCAAACGAGCCAGGAATTGCCATATCTTTCTTCTTTAATCTCTTTTATGTCTTCAGATCTCCTTAACATACCTGTCTTGCTCCATACTGTATCCTCATCACCCAGGCCTCTACACAAGGGTTTGGCACATGGCGAGTACTTTTGGCCTGAGTGGTCTAGGCCCAGAAGAAAAGAAGGCAAAGCCCCTTGAAGACTGATATTTCCTGATCAACATTTTGTTAGGACTTTCCCAGCTGGATTCAGGAAAGGTCTTTGTTTTCAACCTTTCATTAAATTGATGTCTGAGCACTTGTTGACACGATGTTGTGATCAAGGACTGAGCCCCCATCTTCTGAATTCCCCTAATAAGCTATCATAAAAATATGTATCTGTTGAAACAGATTTGGCATCATCCCTGGCCTCCTCCTAAATCCTCAAGGACACTTCAGAGCACACAAAAAGGGCAACTTGACAATCGTGGCTTCTCTGGAGTTTTTCCCCCCACCCCACACTGGGAAAACACCCTTGGAAATACCCTGGTGGGACACAGGATCCACTCCATTCCAGCTCTGTAGCTGCCTCCTCTTATCCCACAATACCTGAGGGCCTGGCGCATGCTCTGCTTTTATTTCCTGTTCCAGTGTGAAAGAGAAGATTTATATGCCAATCGCGTCATCATCACAGTGTCAGAGCTGCAAGAAAGAGCAGAAGCCCTGAATCAGATATGTGTTCCATGAGAGAGACCTTCAGCTCGCTACAATTAATGCATTATTTGAGATGTCTCGTTGTGGTCAGCTGCCAAAAACAACTGAACAGGAAAAATGCAATACCGATTTGAAGTAGAAAAATCCCCCTACTCACAGGCATCGCTGCTCTTTGTAGGGGCATTGTTATGTTTTTATGTTGTCTTAAGGGAAAGTGGAGGATGCAAATGAATTCTTTCAGGCTGGGAAATGCAGCAGAAGCACTCACTGTGGTCAGGGGAGTAGCAGTGAGCAGCAGGTGTAAACAAACAAAATAGAAGCTCAGATTTTATGTGGTTGTCTAAAACCAAAATGCTTAGAAATTTGGTGTTATCAAGAGATCTCACTTGCTTTTCTCTCCCAATTGAGGTACAGAAAAAGACCTTAGCAGTGGTGTTGCCAAATGTCACAGGAAGGCTTCATTTTACCTGCTTTGAAACTCTAAAAGGAAAAGCAACCAAATCAAGACAATCCTCTGATGGGGGAAGAACGGCATTCAGTATCTGACATCCCAAAGGGACTGAAGATCATAAGTGCCCAAAGATTATAAGTGCTATCTCGCCTGGAATCAGATGGGCCATGGAGGAGGTAGACGAACATGATCATTCTCATTCACAAAGAACCCTTATGGGACTATAACCCTTTACAGAGGCGAGCTCTGAGAACAGAATCCCAAGGGAGGCCTGAGGAGGCTTGGGGAAAGCTGATTTCCAGAGTGAGTTCAAACCACTGGGATCAGAGTTCTTGTCTAACAGTGTTTAAAAGAGACCGTGCATGGCCGGGACTACACCCTCGCAGTCTGATATGATTGATTGCCACAGCGTTGGCTGTGGTCATCAAATGAGCCTCAGCCCCAGGGCCTGGACCATAGCAGGGCAGTGGGCAGTGTGCATGCCCAGGGGAGAGGCTCAGGCTGCATACAAGGGGGCACATGGGAAGAACAAGAGATTTGATCCACCTTGGGAATCCTGCAGTAAAGGCAAAACCAGATCTAAAACAGGAGAGCCCTTGTCATTTCTGAGGTGAGTCCTGTATCCCTGTCTGTCCCAGAATGTACAAAAGACAATGGCTTGGTCCAAGCTGTGGGGACCCTCTGTCCCTAGATGGCTTGAAACGATGTCAGGCTCACAGTGCCTGCTAAAGGGACTCATGAGATGGACGGCAGCATGCAATATGGAAGGCAAAGTCAATTTTAATACGAGAACACTGGGTTCTAGTTCTGGACCTGCTACCCAGGTATCATGTGATCCTGGACACATCACCCCTCTAATGACTGGATTCCTTCTCCTAGAATGAGGGGTGCCTAATGTGACTTTTAAGGTCTCTTTCATCTTTAACATGTTATAATTTCATAAAGTGAAAATGTGAACACATTCAGAAGGGACTGAATGGACTGGATGTGCTAGAAGGGACTGGATGATCCAGAAGGGACTGGATGAACTGGATGTGCTAGAACCATCAATACTTTTTAAAGCCATGTGATCTCTTCCTCTTATCCTCTTTTGTCCCTGAAGTTTGGGGAATAGAAGAGCCACATCTTCATTTTATGCAGAGTATTAATTTCTACAATAAGAACACAAAGTAAAAATTCTATACTGTGAAAATATCCTTGAAAAGCACTTTACATTGTCGACAATAAACAATATAGGTAGTTTTGTATATACAGTGCAACCCTGCATAGTGATATGTATTTCTATATGTACATTTAAAGTACACAGTGATGTAGAATATTTAATAAAGGGTAGATGCAAACTATAATTTCAAGTATTTTAAATTATGTGAGACAGACAGAAAGATTGAGATGGAAGAATGTAGCAATGTATACAGTGAAATTTGCACAAGTTAAATGCCTGTGAAACTGGTTTATTTAAAAGGCTGAACTTGACTGGGTATAAATAGGAAGTGACTGTATTTTCCATCATTCCTTTTAACCTTGTTATGTCAAACAAGTCTCCCTGCCTCCTGAAAACATCTTAAACAAAGTTTGTGACTTTTAGGCCAATTTAAGAAACCCCATTTTGGTATTCAAAACTCTAATCTAAGTCAATAATTTCATATCAAATTCAAAGCTCTCCCCTTTCCCTGGCTCGGGCCCGACCCCTGGCTCAGAGAACTTATTTTAGGGATCAGAAACCATAACAGTTCCTTCTACACTTTTTTGCATGGTTCAGCCACTTAGCTAAACTGAAACTACATTTCCCATGAGTTAGGGTGGAGAAATTTACAAGAGAAATTTGCACCAGACAAAAGTGAAGGAACCACCATTTTGTGCTCTGAAGGTGGAAGTAGAGTGCCAGGCACTGCAGCCAGCTCGTAGACATTGCTACTGATCTGCTTATTCCCCTTGTTGGTGTGGGCAGCACCCAGACCTGCAGTTTCTCCAACTCCAATGAGATCTTCTCCTTTAGCTTCTCTAAGTCCTGGGCCAGGCATGTGTGCTGCTCTGTAGCAGATAGTGCCAGCTTCTCCCACAGGTCACCCTTTTCATCAGAGTTGAGGGAGTTGAAAGTTCCAATTTGACCTCATACGTTCCAATTTGTCCTTGCTGCCTCTCACTTTCATTTCATTTCCAGTTGCCTTTCCTGACCATCTGGCCTGGCTGACCTATAAAGACATCAGCCCCAACAGCAGACACAGAGCAACAGTTGCACACAGATTTCTCTACCAGTTCCCACAATGTGTGAGGTCTAATTCCTATAACAGATCACTCATTCTATATCACTCATAATAATTCTGCTCTTCTCATGGGACCCATGTTGATATACTACCCCTTCTTCCATATTATGCTTGCTTCTCTGAAATAAAGAGAAAAATTATGGGACAAGGCAATATCTCATTTCAGTGATGCTATTGCAACATGCCTCTGTCATAGCAACCATTCAAGTATTGGCTTTTCTAAGGGATGCAGAAGCAAGGGGAATGTGCTCTTTGAATAGTCTGCACAGACCTCTGGGTGGCAGTTTCCTGACTCTGATAACACACTCTAACTGATCAGTTCTGACCTCCTCAGCTTTTGCACCCAAAAGGAAACCTGAAGCCTCTTATTTCCAGGATCCCCTTGCCCCAGCAGGCCACCCTCTTGGATAGGGTCCCTGAAAGATGACTCCAGCTACCTTGCCCACAGTCCTCTTGGCCCCCAGGAGCTGCATCCTGCCCACTAAGTGGCAAGAGTACTCACCCATCTGGGCCCCCAGCCTTTGCACTGCTCTTGTGGCTTCCTTAGCCAACCTTTCCCTTTAGACTTCCCCAGGTGAGAAGCAGGCATCAGTCAGTCTCTTTGATCCCCAGTACTTCTAAATTCCAAGCGAGGCATATACATCTCTCCCAAGAGCAGCATGACAGTGCTTTTGTTCCAGCCCAAGAAGACACTGGAATGGCTGGAGAAAAGCCAAGCACTTAGTGCTTCCTTAAATCCCCTTCTAGAATTTCTAGCCTCATCTTAAATATGCTGCTGGGGGTGATAGTCACTAGATGGTTTTCGTTAAATTGTAATGAATTCTACATACGTTCTTTGGAGGGGGTTTAATCACCTATTTTACTTGGCTTTGAGTCTCCAGGTGTATTCAGAATCCTTATACTATCCCTTCCTAACCTCAGAATTAGGGAAGACTGTCCTTAAAATTAATCAGATTAGTCTACTCCATGGTATTATTTTAGGAATCCTAAGAACGTCTACCTGCCCAAATAGTTTCCCCTCTCTTTCCTTCTATGATGCCTTAGACTCCTCCATTAGAAACACATTTCACCTGATTTGACAGATTAGACCCAAAAGAGTCCTTAGGAATACATTCTAAGCTATTATCCTGTATCAACACTTTGGCATGGATAAATTAGTCAGATTGCTTTCTAGAGAGACAACTGGTTGAGTAGCGGGCATGAAATTCAATATAGGTGACTTGGTCAGCTCACTATAAGAACAAATCAGAGACTGGGTAGCTTATAGACAACAGAAATTTATTTCTCACAGTCTGGAGGCTGAAGTCGGAGATCAGGGTGCCTGCATGATCAGGTTCTGTGTCTTGTGAGGGCCTGATTCCTGGTTTATAGATGGCTATCTTCTCACTGTGTCCTCAGATGGTGGAAGGGATAAACAGGCTCCTTCGGGCTTCTTTATAAGGGCACATATCTCATTCATGAGGGCTCCACCCTCATCATCTAATCACCTCCCAAAGGCCTCCCCTCTTAATACCATCACATTGAGGGTTAGGATTTCAACATTGAAATTCTGAGGTGACAGAAACATACAGCTCATAGCAACAGGTAAGTTTTGATGAGAGAAAGCTAAGTCTGTACCAAAGGCAATTTGAGGTGTCAAGACAGACTGAGTCATCAGGGACCAGCATGAGAACGCTGGAGCCAAAACCGAGAGGGCAAAGAAAGATGCTTAAAAGGTATAAAGAAAGATAAGGATTCCCCAGTCACACTTTTCTAATTAGTCTTTGATGCAAAGAATACCATATGTTCTAAGTAAATGCTTATTTAATAAACAGTTGTTTAAGGCCATAAAATCTCATTTTTTTAGAATACAATGTTTAAAAACCACTTTAAACCTTACATCTATGGTTGTCTCTCTTCATTCCAACACTTGTTCCCCCAAATTATTTCATTATCTAATGGATATTTGAACCAAGTGCTAAAAATTTTAGAAAGCTAGTTTATTTGGCACTGGGATATGAGTTCATGGAAAATTCATTTCTTGGGGGACCTCTGCTTATCTTAACTACAGAAATAAGAGGAATTAGATTTAGACACATAGTGTTATCTTTTTACTCATTATTTCTCACACCAACATGGAGGAAAAGAGAATTGAACAATGATAACATGGACCAGAGTAGTGGTTCTCAAACTTGAATGGGCATCAGAATCACATGGAAGCTTGTTGAAAACACAAATTCCCAGGCCCCAAACCAAAAGATTCTGTTTCAGTAGATTGGGACTATACTGTGAAAAACACTGAGCTAGAGCCTACAAAAGTGGGCCCCTATTTCTGCCCAGTGACATCTTCTATGCACTTACACACACACACACACACACACACACACACACACTCACACACACATTAATCGGTCATCTTGTTGAACTTCCTACATAACATCTTTGGGTCCTTTTTCAGTGTATATGAATACTCCCAAAAGTTTGGGTCCTGACAAGTTTTCTTACTTCACCTCCATTTGTCCTACCCAGTGCTACTCAATGGCACCTCCAGGAAGGGTTTGTGGATTTGTCTTTCCACGATAGACTCTCATTAACCAAATCCTTCAGTGAATTTGATATGTAAAACTGGAATGCCAGACTACTGACTTATTTTAAAAAGAAAATCTGTCCTCAGCTGGGGCTGGACTCTTGCCTTCACTGCATTCTTTCCTGCTGTAGTTTGGATATGGCTTGTTTGTCCTCACCAAATATCATGTTGAAATTTGATCCATAACATTGGAGGTGGGGCCTAATGGAAGCTGTTTAGGGCATGGGGGCAGAACCCTTATGAATAGATTAATGCCCTGCCTCGAGGGAGTGGGGAAGGAGTTCTTACTCAATTAGTTCCCACAGGAACTGTTTGTTAAAAAGAGCCTGGCACCTCCCCACTCTCTCTCTTGCTTCCTGTCTTGCTATGTGACCTGTGCAAACGCCAGCTCCCCTTCATCTTCTGCCATGAGTGCAAGTTGCCTGAGGCTCTCACCGGATGCAAATGCTAGGGCCATGCTTCTTGTAAAGCCTGCAGAACTGTGAATCAAATAAACTTCTCTTCTTTATAAATTACTCAGCCTCATGTATTTCTTTATAGCAATACAAATGGACTAAAACATTTCCCTAGAAGAAATCTGCATGGGAAGCAGATTATAATCAACAGTTTGCTTACTTGATGTGGAATTGGGCAAGGGCTTTGGGTAAAGAAATCACTAGTGGGCACCATGAGGTTAAGAGCGTCAAGGGTCTCTGTCCACACAATTGAGATCTACTTCCCACCAGGACCCAATGGGACAGGGCAGCCTCTACCCTGGACAACACTTGGAGAAGAACTGCTGTTAGTCTCAATGATATGCCCTTGCCTATGTGCCCATAAAGGAACCAACTTATCTTCTGGTGGGTACACACCCTCTTTAGAGTCATAAAATAACTATCTGTTGAACTATTAATTAACTCATAATAATGGAATCCCTTCAATCTATATACATTGTGTGATTATAGACTAGAAGTCATCCTGTCTCTTTAAGGGAAATTTTCTCTCTAAGACTTCAACTATAACATGTAAAAGATCAAAGGAAAGAGATGTAATCTGTCTTTCATTCATTCTTGGAAGCAAATTTAAGTTCTGGCTTACAACAGTTTTGAGGTTCCGGCCCCCAGGACACAGAAAGAATAAGAACAGTTCTGGCTGTGGGTGAAGAAGTAGGGTGAAAGCAACCACTTTCTATAGGTGGTCCCTGTGGCCGTGTGGCCAGAGACAAATAACGGGAACTAGAAGGACATTCCTAAAGTTCTTCAGAGGGCCTCCTGAGTAATCAGAGATAGACAAAGTATATGGCCAAGTTACTGGTTTGACTTTGCATTTGGCTTTGGTACTTTTCAAGTTTGTACAAAATGACATTTTGTTACATCAAAATTATAATCTTTCAATTTTATTCTCAAAATGATAGATTATACCAATTATGCAAAGAGAGACAATTCATTAGCAAATGCAGTAGATGAGGTATACATTTATAGGCCTAAGTACCTTTAAAGGGACAGATATTTAGTAAAGAATGGGCAAGGGTGAATGAAAGCCCTCCTCCTCACACTGACCCTGAGCCCCTCATTTCCTTCGTGATGGTGAGAAATCCTTAACTCTAGACTGGGGCCCCATGCATATCTCCCTGTCACTACTCACCAGCCTGGCCTAGAGCCCACAGGCACAAGTATTTGGAAGTTTTTATTGGTGTTATTTTGTGTCATCAGATATGACACGTCATTACCCAGAAAATACAGGGCAAAAAGTGACTCTCAGAATCACATCAGAAACACCTCATTTCTAGTATATAATAGAAACTAGGGTCAAATACCAGCTACTGTCAACAGGATCTGAAATCAAGAGTTTTTAAGACCATGGTTACGGACATCATCACCTCCCTCACCCCAAGCCCTTTCAAAATCTGCTTGCTTTTCCAGCAGTCAATGCTAGCCTGTCACTGTGTGCTGGAAGTTGCCATGCAGGGACCAAGACCTTATTCAAGTTTTAATCTAAAACCAGCAACATTGGTATCTACTAAGGTATATCCCAGGGCACAATTTCCATCCCCCACAGCAACCATCTTTTGTGCAGACAGATAATAAAAGATCATGTCGCCTGTGATTCTAGGACCAAAAGGATGAATTATCCTTCAAGTTTACTGTGTATTTGAATTAAGATTCTACTTGGCTTTGTCAATAACTAAGGCACATCTACAATTGAAACATAAAAAGAAGCAGTTAAAAGGGTTTTCTATTCAGCACAGAGGAAGAGCCTTGTTTCTAATTCATTTTCTGGCATCAACTTTCTGTGCGCAGACAATTTCCCCTCTCTGCACCTCTGTTCTCTTGCTCAAAAAATACAGAGATTAGCCTGGGTGATCTTTAAAGCCTCTTTCCAACTGTAATAATCATGTTTCTATAAAATAAAGGCTAATACAGAAGACTCATAATATTAATGGCAGTGAAGTACTTGGAACTTAGCAACGTTTAGCTCTTTCAACATGATCTAATGATGTCTCATGTAATCCTCCCACCTACCCTGTAAGGGATACATTGTTAATTCCATTATTCTAGTTACTATTGCAGCTTAAAACATTTTTAATAGCAACAAAAAGTATGAACAGTATAGCTATATAAATAAAAATAACAAAATATTAAAAGTATTGTTGTTTAAAGATAAAATTATTATAATGTACAGTTTCTGATGGTCAATAATTTAAGTGGCTCTCCTGGGCTGTCTAGCTCGGGGTCTTTCAAGTAGTCACAGTCGGACAGTGACTGAGCTGGAACTGCAGGAGTCTATGTCGGCTCTTCTAAACTCAGAAGCCAGGGGCTGACTGAGCATCTCTCTCTGTTCATGTATAGTCTATTCTCATTATTTGTGGTAGTTATGTTCTATAAAGTCACCTTGAACACTAAATGAGCAAATACTGAACCATCGTTCCTAGGGGAAGTACAGGATTAGGTTCCTGCGAGTCCCTGGTCACAATGTTTTCATCAAGTGATCAGTACATAACCTGTTTAGTGTATGTTTCTGTTAAAGACACCTTATTTTATAGATGATAGATAGATAATACACAAAATATATATTGTTGATTCATTAACATTGGATTCACAGTCAATAGAACTATAACTCAATGCAGTGCAGTTTATTGAACATGTGTATTTTCTCCGTAAAGCACAGCACACTCTTCCTGAGCTTAGAAACACTGGACAGTACCTCTGCATTATGCTTGGGGGCCATTTTCAACAGCAAAATCACCAACTAAAAGTACAAAATGCAAAAAATACCACTAAATAGACTTTGAAAATGTCACCTGTTTATAGTATGAGAGCTGATATAAGAAGCCAGAGTATCATCTTCTTTGATCTCAGCTCAGAATGTGCACATCAGGTGACTCAAATCATTCACCACTCTACACATGTCTACAAATAACCTTGAAAGTACCGCATGTATTGATTTTGGGTTACAAATACATTTTAGTGACTAGGCAGATTTGCAAATACAGAAGCTGTGAATAATAAGAATCAAGTATATTTTCAGAGCTTCTCCATATGGTTTCTCACATGAGCTCATGTGGGCTTCCTTGCAGTCTAGTGGGCTCTGGGCAGCCAGGCAACTTACACGGATGCTCAGGGCTCCAGTGTGAGTGTTCTATCCAGGAAGGCTGTATCACCTTTCCTGATTTGACTTCTAAAGTCATGCAGCATTATTTCCACTGCATTCAACTGGTTACAAGCAAGTCATGAACTTGTCCAGATTCAAAAGAAAGGGACATAGAGCCCATCTCTTGAGTAAGAAGGTTCTAGAAGAGTATGTGAAATGGGAGAAATTGTTGTGGTCATCATTGGAAAATATAATTTGCTACACCCATTTTACAGACAAGGTAACTGAGGTTTGGAAAGTTAAAAAACTTAGTTAATGTCACACAGCTAACATGTAGCAGAGCCAGAATTTGAACCTAGACCTCTCTGACTCCAAAGCCCGTGCCCTAACTACCCTAAACCCTGCTCCACATAGCATAACTTGGTTTTTAATCTATAGTTTCAATACAGTGCAAAGTAGAAAGCAGCAGCATGGCTGAGCAAAGGGCTTGATGAAACAGATGGAATTTTAGGAGGAATCTATAGAAAGGAAAAGAAGTTGCTTGGCAACTGCTGTTGGGGAGATGGCTCAAAGCTTAAAGGTGAATTTGAAGAAGCCAAGAGAAATGCAATAAAGGTCAACCCCAAGCAAGGATTTAGCTTAGGCATGGTATAAAGGAGGTCTAAAAGAGAAATGACAAGTCTTGAGATCTGGCAAAGCACACAGAGGACAGAAAAGCAGTGGGATTTGGACACCAGAGGCAGAACAGCCACCCACAGGTGAGCTATTCAGCACAGAATGACCATAAGCACATTCACAAAATTCTATCATAAGACAAGCCTCCATTTCACTAATCATTTGAGAGACACAGTCTGGCTCTGGGGCCCCCAGAATAAACTGGGAAACCGAGAACTATGCTGTAGAATCCAGGGTCTTGCAGAAGACCCTCTCCTAGTGCTTTTGCCTGTAAAATGGGGGAGGGGAAGGTACCTGCTCCTTGGTGAAACAAGTTATACGAGCTAGAATTCTGTTTTCCAAGGACAATTCTCTCTCAGTTAAGGCAAAGCAGCCTACTGATAGGGCAAGCCAGGGACCACCACCTTCATTACACCAGTTAACAGTGATAAACTCTGATGTAATTTCTCCCTTGAAGATAATTATTTCAACAATCAGATGACATTACCATTATCAACACTCAACCAAGTATCTCAGCATGAAGGAGGGAGTCCCAACACCAGTGGAAACCCAAAAATACAAAACCTCTGACAAAGGGGTTCATGGGGGCCAGCCTCCTGATGACAACTCTCCCTGAATCTCAGAGGCCCCACTACTCTTCTTGGCTGATCAAAATTCATTTTCTCCTACTTGCTGATTATTCTAGCTTTCTATTACTGTACAACAACTTCTCAAACAAGTGACTTAAAAACAACCATTTGCTTTTGTTCATAACTTTGTGGTTCAGGAATTTGAGAAGGGCTTATACAAGTAGTCCTTGCTTGGGGTTGCAGTCACATGCCAGCTGGAGCTGTAGTCCTCTGATGGCTCAACTGGACTAGACATCCAAGATGGCACACACACAGGCTGGCATTGACACTGCTACTGGCCGGGAGCTCAGCTGGGGATGTTGGCTAGAGCACCTACATGTGGCCTCTCCAGGATGGCAGTCTCGAGATGTTCAGACTTCTAATATGGCAACTGGCTTCTTCCAGAGTGTTCCAAGAAAGTCAAGCAGGAGCTGCAAGGCCTTCTATGTCCTAGTTTTGGAAGTCTCTTCCACCATACCCTATTAGTCGACACAATCACAAGCAATCAGATTCAAGGGAAGGGGCATAGACATCACCTCCTGATAACAGGAGTGTCAAAGATTTTGAAGGCTATGTTTTAAAACTTCCTATGATATGTTGAATTGTGTTCTCCCAAAAGATGTTGAAATCCTAACCTGCAGTATCTGTGAGTGTACCTTATTGGAAATAAAGTCTTTGCAGATGATCAAGTTAAAATGAGGTCATCGGGAGGAGCCCTAATCCAATGTGATTACATCTTCATAAAAAGGAGAAAGTTGGACACAGAGACAGACATGTCCTGAGGGAGAACATCGTGTGAAGGTGAAGGTGGTGATCAGGTGATGCACCTACAAACCAAGGGATACCAAAGATTGCCACGAAACTACCAGGAGCTGGGAGAGAGGCATGGAACAGGTTCTCCACACAGCCTTCGAAGGAACCAACCCTGCTAATACCTTGATTTCAGACTTTTAGCCTCCAGAATTGTGAGACAATGCATTTCTGCCATTTAAGTGTGGGGTACTTTGTTATGGAAGCCCTGGAAAACTAATACATTCTCATACTGGCTAAAGGAATCCTGACTTTAAGAGGGCAACAAGCCCAAGTGAAAACATATATTTTCCCAAACTCCCTTGCTGCTTAGAGATAGCCATGTGACACTAACCTGCCAGGGATTTCTGGAAAAGCCTTGCTTATACAATAAAAGGCCATCTTTTTTTCTGTCTCAATTTTTCCTTCTTACTGTCTGTCATGTGGACGTGAGGTATAAAAACAGATCAGCCATCTTGCGACTGCTTGTGAGGACAGAAGCAGATCGGGAAGACGGAAGGAACCTGAGTCTCTGAGAGCAGCCCTCTCAGCTTCACAAACAAGTCTCCATTGATTGTGGACCTCTCATGTTTCAGGCACTATTCTAGGTGCTGGGGACACTGACTCCCCATCCTCCTCTAGTGATCTGTCCTTAACTTCATAGGTAGATCATTTCAACTTACCAAGATAAATGCAGGAATAAAAGTAGATGTGATGTTATGAACTCCCACAGGGAAGCCTCCTACCCAGCCTGCCCGAAGAGCTTCCTGGAGCTCCCCACAGGGAAGAACACAAGAGATGTGCAGCCTTAAAAATCTATCAGCCTCTGGGGAATGTCCTCCTCTCCTTCAACAAGAAACACACCTTCCTGGTATATCAGATGATCAGATCAGGGCTCTCAGAAGCCTCGGAGTGCCGAGCACAGCGCAGCTCGGGCTGCCTGCAGTTCTCATGGCAGCTGCTACCTCAGGATGCCTAGCAACCAGCCTGTCCTGGGAGACACCCCAGGCTGCCACGGAGCAACCAAGCTGCCACTGTTCTCAAGAGGGCTAATCAATGGAAACCTGAAAGAAGCCACACCATGGATAAAACCGAGCCAACCCAGAACCTGGCTGCTTGCTAACTTCCCTTCTGTAGGACGCCCTGCAGTCATCCCATTTCTCATCATCAATCACCAAAATCCAGAGTCAGAAGACTCAGCTGCCGCAGCAACGTGACTCCCAGGGTTTTCTGCAGAAAACTAGGATACTAGGTTTCTTGCTGAACTGGGTATGGCTTTCCTCATGCCATAGGTAACCCAGCCAGATTATCAGTGTGGACCTAAGGAGCCTGAGAGAGGAGGTTAACTGAGAAAGTTCACCACTCTCCAGAACTTCTGCCAGTCCAAGGACATTGACACCCTCCATAGCACTAGCCAACATGTATGCCTCTTTCAGAAGCAACAGTATAGCGGAACCTGTGGGAAAACTCTGCTCATGACTTCGCTTCCAGAACCTCACCTCCCTCCGAGAATAAGTATAAGTGAGGTCCTCTGAACAACAGAAGGATGAATGTGGGTTTCCATAGTCCCTTGGCCAAGAAATGTAAAGATAATGAAGGCCAAAGTGGGGTCAAATGTCAGCCACACAGACCTGTCTTGCAATCTCCAGTTGTATAGCCTTACACAAGTTACTGAAACTCTCTGAGCCACAATTTGTTCAACTATAAAATGAGATAATAAAGCCACTATAGTCATTGAGAGGATCAAACAAGAACATTTTATATACAGTGTTGTCATGAGAAAGACTTGGGACTGTAACGCCTGCTCCTGCCTCCCAAACTGGAAAGGTGCTAAGAGACCAAAGGATGACTCGGACAAGTCCAGCTTGGCGAGTAGATGACTTTATTAAGACTTGATATGGGACACTCCTGGGTGGCAGCAGGACAACTGTAGAGCTCCATATCACTTTCTGTCTCTAAGGTCCTTTAAACTGATTTTCTGGCTCTTTGCCTACTGTGTGTGTGTGTGTGATGGGACTGTTTTACTTGGTAGGTTCTCAGATACCCTCTGGGATGTCTGGGTTCTTGGGAACACCTGTCCCTCAGCTGGGTAACGTGGCCTTGGCTCCCAGCCTAGCCTTTAGGGCTTAAGCAGCTGGCATGTACCCTTAAGTAACCTGGTGGGGGACACGCCACAATACGAGTGTCTAGCATGCTACCTGGCACGTAGCAATAGGGATTCGACAACCAGCGGTCTCCTTTCCTCCTTCCCTTGTCAAAGCTGTGATTTCTGAAGTCTTCTGGGGAAAGAAGCCATGAGGGATTGATTGGAGATGCCCTTCTGTGTCCCTTGCAGAATGAAGTTCATGTTGTCTCCTATATATGTACCCCATAGCATGTGCCATGGTGCTTACCTGTGGTACACACCCAGAGATACAGTAATGAAAGAGTAAAGACGAGCAAAGGGAGAGCAAAGGTGGAGGATGAGAAAGACAGTCTCATCCAAATGGCATTTGCTGTTCAAGAACACTTTTGAAGCTGGGATAAAACCAGTGGTGCAGTGAGCTAGCAATAAAATTCAGCTCTCTCTAGCATGCTGAATACAGCCCCAAATTTTCCCCACAGGCAGAGTGAAAGTAAACTGCAGCATTCGCCAGACTTTGGAAGGATAGTGGGCAGAGGGCAGCAGCAGGCACACTGGAAAGGGAGCCTCAAGCCCTCAGGACATTCACATGCAGCCAAGCCCTTCCTCTGCTAGCCTTCTCTGCTTATCCTTACACATGGTTCCTTTTCCCTTGCCATTTTCACCACCACCATCTCAGCCCTCGCCATCTCTCCTCCCCAACCCTAAGCACCTCTGTCCAAGCTGCTCTGCCAGCTTCCTCCATGCCTCTCAGATTCATTGTCCTCATGGCATCTGATGATGGCAAACCACTCACATTTATAAGACTTTTTAAATAATACTCACAATGTTTAATCATAAGAAAATTTGACAACTAAAAATGAGCTCCCTCGCAAATTTTAATGGAACCACATCCCCCAGAGATAAGGAAATCAAGGCAGGGAGAGACTCAGTCACTTTTGTAGGAATACTCATCTATAAAGCAGTAGATTCAGGATTCAATGCCAAGTAGCCTCTTCCAAAGATGTGTTCCTAACCACTGTGAATACTGCCTCTGAGATAAAAACAAAATTGAAAAGGAGGTTTGGGGTCACGTTGTAGATCATGGATCAAACGCCATCCTCAGAAATTGTTATCTTGTTCTATTGGCATAAAAAGTCATTGCAGGCTCAGGGGAAGAGTGTGGTAAAGCCAGAACTGTCTTACAGGAGACGGGGGCACCACCTTTCTGGAGGGCAATACGGTAAGCGGTATGAACGCAAAGGCCTACAAGGAGCTTTTTGATGTATTAATCTCAGTTTTAAACATTTATATGCAGAAAATAATTGGAGAAATGTATAAGAATATTTGTATGGGTATGAGTGCTCATGGCAATAATATTTCAAATAGCAAGAAAAAAAGAGGATCTGTGCTTGCTTCAGCAGCACATATACTAGAATTGGAAAGATACAGAGAAGATTAGTATGGCCCCTGCACAAGGACGACACACAAATTCGTGAAGTGTTCCATATTTTTACAAACCTGACAAAAATAAGCAATGGGGAAAGGATTCCCTATTTAATAAATGGTGTTGGGAAAACTGGCTAGCCATATGCAGAAAACTGAAACTGGACCCCTTCCTTACACCTGATACAAAAATTAACTCAAGATGGATTAAAGACTTAAATGTAAGACCTAAAACCATAAAAACCCCAGAAGAAAACCTAGGCAATATCATTCAGGACATAGGCATGGGCAAACACTTCATGACTAAAACACCAAAAACAATGGCAACAGAAGTCAAAATTGACAAACGGGATCTAATTAAACTAAAGAGCTTCTGCACAGCAAAAGAAACTATCATCAGAGTGAACAGGAGATGATACAGAATGGGAGACAATGTTTGCAATCTATCCATCTGACAAAGGGCTAATATCCAGAATCTACAAGGAACTTAAACAAAATTTACAAGAAAAAAACAAACAACCCCATCAAAAAGTGGGTGAAGGATATGAACAGACACTTCTCAAAAGAAGACATTTATGCAGCCAACAAACGTATGAAAAAAAGTTCACCATCACTGGTCATTAGAGAAATGCAAATCAAAACCACAATGAGATACCATCTCACACCAGTTAGAATGGTTATCATTAAAAAGGCAGGAGACAACAGACGCTGGAGAGGCTGGAGAGAAATAGGAATGCTTTTACACTGTTGCTGGGAGGGTAAACTAGTTCAACCATTGTGGAAGACAGTGTGGCAATTCTTCAAGGATTTAGAACCAGAAACACCATTTGACTCAGCAATCCCATTACTGGGTATATACCCAAAGGATTATAAATAATTCTACCTATAAAGACACATGCACACATATGTTTATTGCAGCACTATTCACAATAGCAAAGACTTGGAACCAACTCAAATGCCCATCAATGATAGACTGGATAAAGAAAATGTGGCACATATACATCATGGAATACTATGCAGCCATAAAAAAGGATGAGTTCATGTTGTTTGCAAGAACATGGATGAAACGGGAAACCATCATTCTCAGCAAACTAACACAGGAACAGAAAACCAAGCACCGCACGTTCTCACTTACGAGGGGGAGTTGAACAATGAGAACACACTGACACAGGGAGGAGAACATCACACACTGGGGCCTGTCAGCGGGTGGGAGGCTAGGGGAGGGATAGCATTAGGAGAAATACCTAATGTAGATGACGGGTTGATGGGTGCAGCAAATCACCATGGCACATATATACCTATGTAACAAACCTGCACGTTCTGCACATATATCGCAGAACTTAAAGTATAATAAAAAATTTTTTAAAAAGAAAAAAAGAGGATCTAATCTATATGTCCACAGTCATCTGCACATTCCAGGCATTTCCACACCTTCACATTACCACCTTGCTGATGTTCAGCCTGCAATGCCCTTGTCCCACTTCTCTATTCAGCAAATTCCCACTTAGCCTTCATGGCCCAAGGCAAATCCCTCCACCTCCATGTACACCTTCCTGGATCCCCTGAGTTGAAATTGATTACCCCTCCCTCTTGTGGCTCCAGATTGCTTTACCAGCACACCAAGTATATCTCTTTCATTTTCCTTTGTTTTGCGTTTTATCAGTATCTGGCTTTCACCCTAGGCAGTCTCTGTCCTCATATAGCCCTCTATGTGTAACCCCCCACTCCCTGCCCCATGCTGCCTGAAACATAGCAGGTACTCACTGACACCGAATTGAATTGTTTATGCCTTTACTTATACAGTGCATCATAATTTAGAAAGCACATTCAGATATTAACCTTTGATTTTTACCACATTAAAAAGCAGCAGAAGTAAATATTTTGCTCCCATTTTAGAGGCAAGAAAACTGGGGCTCATAATGGAGTTTTCCAAAGGCCACACAGACAGTGGGGATAGATGCAGGTGTAACTTTGGCCTTCTGACTTGAATGCATTGATCTTTCCATGACACTAAGTGGGGAATGGGCCCGGGGGCACCTTATAGCAGGCTTCCCAGCCACCTTCAGTGTGAGGAGACCTTATGATGTCCAAGGAAGTAGGAAGAGATCTTCTAAGGAGTCAGACCTCTTGAGATGAAGCAATTTATCCACCTCCCATCCTATCATTGCTCCTCACACAACCCTTCAAGGCTGGTTCAGAACCTAAGTTCATCCCCAACAGCCCCAGCTGAGCTCCCGATGACAGCCAACTTACCAGTCATGTGAGTGAGTCATCTTGGAAATGGACCCTCCAGTCCCAGCTACCCTAGCTGATACCACATGAGACAAAGATGAACTATCCCCGCCAAGCCTTGCCTAAATTGCAAAATCATGAATAAATAAATGATTGTGGTTGTTTTAAGCCATTAAGTTTTGGGGTATTTCTTTTGTACAACAATAAATAATCAAGAGTCAAGGTCCCAACAGAAAACAGATGGCATACTGAAGAGGTAAGTGAAGAGAGTTTAATTAAGGGACTATGTTTACAAAAGTATGGCCAGGATTATGGAAACTAACAAGGAATCGTGAAGCACCAGGGACTCACATCAGGGGGCTGCCATGTCTACCTCTAGGCCTAAAGGAGAAATAGAAGACAACAGTTACTAGAATCCTGAAAGGGTAGCTATAGGGGGAGGACTACCTGAAAGGGGTTATGGCCTTAGGTAGAGGGACACAGCCAACCTGCAGTGACTCTTGCTAGAGAGGAAGTCAGAAGAATAAATGGAATAAATGTCCGCTCATTCTTCTCTCTACCTCTCATCTTCTACTGGTCCCCATCGGTTGAACCCACTGGAAGCCGGAGGCCATGCTGCCCACTGATGTAGTCCATGTAGGTCAGCCTCCCATGATACAGAGTAGGGTGGGAAAGGGTGGAAAGTAGATCAGAAAAGATGTTTAGCAGCTCGCATATTAGTCAGGGTTCTCCAAAGAAACAGAACCAATAGGACACACACACACACACACACACACACACATACACATACACATACACATACACATACACATACACAGACACAAATTGGCCCACACAATTATGGAGGCTGAGAAGTCCCACAATCTGGTGTCTGCAAGCTGGAGACCCAGGAAAGCCAGTGGTGTAATTCAGTCTGAGTCCAAAGGCCTGAGAACCAGGAATGCCAACGTCCAAGGGCAGGAGAAGATGAATGTCCCAGCTCAAACAGAGAGAATGAATTAATCTTTTATCTGCCTTTTTGCTCCGTCTAGGCCCTCAATGGACTGGATGATGCCCACCCGCATTTCTGAGTGTAGATCTTTTCCACTCAGTCTACTAACTCACATGTTAATCTCTCCGAGAAACACTCTCACGTACACACCCAGAGATAATGTATTACCAGCTATCTGGGCATCCCTTAGCCCAGTCGAGTTGATACATAAAATAAATCATTACACTGACTAACAGCTCTCCCTGTCTTGGTTCACACCCTGTCACTGTCAATTTTCAACACAGCATCCAAAAATCCTTTGTTAAAGCTTAAGTCAGATGACATAATTTTTTTTTTTTTTTTTTTGCTGAAAATCCTCCATAATCACTCTGAGTAAAAGCCAAAAATCCTAAAAATATCTTCCAAGACTCTACATAATCTAGATACCCTTAACCTCTGAGCTCATCTCCAGAGCTCCCATCTTCCTTCTGACTCCAGCCACATCGGCCTTCTTGCCCTTCTTCAAACATGACAGGCATGCTCCAGCCTTGAGGTGTTTGCACTGGCTTTTCCCTTTATCTGATATGCTCTTCCCTCATGTACACATAACTGGGTCCTCTAATTCTTTCGTATCTGTATATAAAAGTCACCTTTTCAGAGAGGCCACCTCATCTGAAATGTCAACACCGCCTGATACCTGACATTATATATCTACTTTTTCTGCTTTGTCTCTCTTATTAGAACTTTTTAATATCTAAAACTATATATATTTTGCTTATTTATCTTGTATACTATTGACTGTCTCTCACAATATAAAGTAAGCTCAATGAGGGCAGGGAATTTTGTCTGTTTTAGGACGATGTCTGGCACATAATAAGCATTCAACAAATATTTGTTTAATAAACGAAAGACCACAGAAAATGGTAATATTTAATTTCAGTGTATAAATTTGCATATATGTATAGGCATGTGTAGGTGTGTGGAGGGGAGTAGATAGACATAGATGTATGTAGAAAATTATAATAAGATGAATAAAAATGTTTCAAACATAAAGTATGTTAAGACAATTTCTTGGGGAGAATAGAAAGAACATTCAACTTCAAAGAAAAAAAAAGGAATGATCCAAAATTGTATCTATTAAGGATGAGCTTGTTCGTGTGTTCTTTTAAATGAATGTTGGAGGTTGATGGCAAGATGGCTAACTAGATGCAGCCAGGTGGAACAGCTGCCACTGAGGAACTGGGACCACTAGCACATTCCTAACAGATCTTCAGAGGGAAGACACTGAATCTGGATGCAGGGAAGACATAGAAGCTGGGTTGAAGTGGGAGGAAGATGGGAAGACTGCATGGGGCTATTGTGCACCAGGTCTCATTCCTGTCTCCCAATGACTCCAGGGAAAAGGGTGAGTTGAACTGGCAATGAGCAACCTCCTCTTGCCACAGGCCTCTGGAATCCCAGCAGAAGGACACCCTTTGACCACCACAGACACTGGAGTTGGCAGGGATAGCTGCCTAGAGAAGTGTTAGGAGAAGTACTCCAGCCTGTGCAGAGCCCAGAGGGTTTGGTGTGGGAGTGTCTGCAGTCCAGCACAGCCAGTGATGCCCAACCCCTTAGGCAGGACTTGCTCCTAGAGAAGACTTTAGCCCTAGCAGAACTTTTGAACCTGAAGCCTGCAGGGTGCTCTTTCCCATCAGATGGGATCAGTCCAACAACCTGAGCACCCCTTGGTCTGCTGGCCTCTCCCGGGGCCCCAACCTGGCCACACCTGCTTGCAATGCAGCCTTGGACACCCTGGGGGCCTGTATTATAGCTCCTGTGCTGGAGGACTGTGCCTGGCCAGCAGAGAGCTCCAACACAACAGCCCCTGCAGACATGCACCAGTCTGCCTGCTCCCTCCCACCACTGCAGTTTCCCTCATGCCCACAGTCATCCCCCACATTGCTTTGCCTGCACGTCTGGGCATGAAGGGATCTTGCCTTTCTTTCCCAGCCATCACAAATATGCACATGCACCCTGCCCTGCCACTGCTGCTAGCACGAGTGCACTCCACCTCATGCCCTGGCCATACTGCCATTGCAGTTGGGGCCTTGGCAGGCACAGGGCCTGCCAGCTCCGCCCCTACCAGCACATTGTTCCTGCGCCAACACTGCCACCGAATGAAGATAGGCGTGGAGAACAGCGGACCTGCTAGTCCCTGAGCACCACTTCCACCTGCATGAAAGTGCACAGAGGGCACACACAGTCCTGTGCCCACCAGTGCCCTGCCCCCACATTAACACCACCACCAGCATGACCACATACACAGTCACCAGCAGGTGCCCCCTTTGTCTTTGTCCCCAACTCTAAGTGGTGCTGTCACTGCTGCTGCTGTGAACACTTGCCCAGAGGCCGACACCCTAGCACCCACTAGCACCCTGCTACAGCTGATAAGCATGCACCCCACCGTGCTGCTGCTGCTGCTGCCACTGCAGCTGACACATGCAAATGAGGATAGACCCCACTGCCCTATAAAACATTTTGGCTGACACCACCCATTGGAGTGTTGTGACCAATGGTCCAGAAGCACCTGGGCCCCTCCAGCTCATTAGTTTCCTAACCTTGAGGAGCCAGAGAACGAAGCTGGGGCCCAATACCAGTACCCCAGAGTTACAGCATGCAGTCAAGGAGTCCTGATCTGAGCCTTGGCCCCCTAAAATCTTCCAGAAATGAAGCCAGTTGACTGAACCCATCATATACCACAACAAAATCCTTAAGGTTATCAGACAGGATTAAAGGGGGAAAAAAAAACATCTGAAGGGCAGCAACTTCAAAGATTGAAGGAACATAAACACACAAAAATGAGAAAGAACCAGCACAAGAACTCTGACAACTCAAAAAGCCAGAGTGCCTTCCTTCCTCCAAAAAACTGCACTACTTCTCCAGCAATGGTTCTTAACAGGGCTGAGATGGCTAAAATGACAGGAATAGAATTCAGAATATGGATAGGAACAAATATCATCAGGATGCAGGAGTATGTTGAAACCCAATCCAAAAAAGCTATGAATCACAATAAAATGATATAGGATCTGACAGAATAAAAGAGCCAGTAGAGAAAAGAATGTAACTAACCTGATAGAGCTGAAAAACATATTGTAAGAATTGCATAATTGCAATCACAAGTATTAATAGCAGAATAGACCAAGTGAAGGAAAGGATCTCAGAGCTTGAAGACTGGCTTTCTGAAATAAGACAGTCATACAAAAATAGGGAAAAAATAATAAAAAGAAATGAACATAATCTCCAAGAAATATAGGATTATGTAAAGAGGACAAACCTACGACTCTTTGGTGTCCCTGAAAGAGATGGGAAAAATGGAAACAACTTGAAAACATATTTCAGACTATCATTTGTGAGACTTCCACAACTTAGCTAGAGAGGCCAACATTCAAATTAAGGAAATGCAGAGAACCCCCAGAAAGATACTTCATAGGAAGATCATCCCCAACACACATAATCTTCAGATTCTCCAAGGTTGAAATGAAAAACAAAAATGTTAAAGACAGCTAGAGAGAAAGGGCAGATCACCTACAAAGGGAAGCCCATCACACCAACAGCAGACCTCTCAGCAGAAACCATACAAGCCAGAAGAAATTGGGGGCCTATATTCAACATTCTTAAAGAAAAGAATCCCAACCAAGAATTTTATATCCAGCCAAACTAAGCTTCATAAGCAAAGCAAAAATAAGGTCCTTTCCAGACAAGCAAATGCTGAAGCAATTCATTACCACCAGACCTGCTTCACAAGAGCTCTTGAAAGAAGCACTAAATACAGAAAGGAAAGAACATTGTCAGCCACTACAAAAATACATTTAAGTACACAGACCAGTGACACTATAAAGCAACCACACAAGCAAGTCTGCATAATAACCAGCAAACATCATGATGACAGGATCAAATGCACACATAGCAATACTAACCTTGAATGTAAACAGGCTAAATGCCCCAATTAAAAAGAACAAAGTGGCAAGCTGGATAAAGAAGCAAAACCCAACCCAATGGTGTGCTGTATTCAAGAGATCCATCTCACATGCAAGGACACCCATAGGTTCAATATAAAGGGATGGAGACAAATCTACCAAGCAAATCAAAACAGAAAAAAGCAGGGGTTACAATCCTAATTTCAGACAAAACAGACATTAAACCAACAAAGATTTTAAAAAGACAAAGACAGACATTACATAATGGTACAGGGTTCAGTTCAACATGGAGACCTAATTATCATAAATGTATATGCACCCAACACAGGAGCACCCAGATTCAAAAAGCAGGTTTGTAGAGGCTTTCAAAGACACTTAGACTCCCACACAGTAATAGCGAGAGTCTTCAACACCCCACTTACAGAGAGATCACTGAAGCAGAAAATTAGCAAAGATATTCAGGACCTGAACTCAGCACGGGATCAAATGGATCTGCTAGACATCTACAGAACTCTCCATCCAAAAACAACAGAGTATACATTCTTCTCATCACCACATGGCACATACTTTAAAACCAACCATACAATGGGATGTAAAACAATCCTCATAAATGCAGAAGAAGTAAAATCATACCAACCACTCTCTCAGATCACAGCTCAATAAAATTAGAAATCAAGTCTAAGAAAATTGCACAAAACCATACAATTACATGGAAATTGAATAACCTGCTCCTGAATGACTTTAGGGTAAATAATTAAATCAAAGAAGAAATCAAGAAGTTCTTTGAAACTAATGAGAACCAAGATACAACATACCAGAAACTCTGGGACACAGATAAGGCAGTGTTAAGAGGGAAATTTATAACACTAAATGCCCACATCAAAACGTTAGAAAGATTTCAAGTTAACGACCTAACATCACAATTTAAAAAACTGCAGAACCAAGAGCAAACCAACCCCAAAGCTAGCAGAAGACAAATAACCAAAATCAGAGTTGAACTGAAAGATATTGAGACACACACACAAAAAAATCAAAAGATCAACAAACCCAGGAGTTGGTTTTTAGAAAAAAAAAAAAGAGAGAGAGAGAGAGAAAACAGATAGATTGCTAGCTAGACTAATAAAGAAGAAAAGAATGAAGATGCAAATGAACACCATTATAAATGACAAAGGGGGTATTACCACTGACCCCACAGACATACAAATAACCATCAGAGAATATTATGAACACCTCTATGCACACAAACTAGAAAATCTAGAAGGAATTGATAAATTCCTAGACAGATACACCATCCCAACACTGAACTGGGAAGAAATTGAATCCCTGAACAGATCAATAATGAGCTCCAAAATTGAATCAGTAATAAATAGCCTACCAACAAAAACAAACAAACAAACAAAGAAACAAAAAAAACCAGGGTCAGACAGATTCACAGCCAAATTCTACCAGATGTACAAAGAATAGCTGGTACTACTATTTCTACTGGAATTATTCCCCCAAAAAAGAGGAGGAGGGACTACTCCCTAACTCATTCTATGATGCCAACATCATCCTGGTACCAAAACCTGGCAGAGACACAACAAAAAAAGAGAGAAAACTTCAGGCGAACATCCTTGATGAACATCAATGCAAAAATCCTCAAGAAAATACTGGCAAACCAAATCCAGCAGCACATCAAAAAGCTTATCCACCACAATCAAGTAGGCTTTATCCCTGGGATGCACATTTCGTTCAACACATGCAAATCAATAAATATAATCCATCACATAAACAGAACTAAAGAAAAAACTCACATAATTATCTCAAGAGATCCGGAAAAGGTTTCAATAAAATTCAACACTGCTTCTTGCTAAAAACTCTCATAAACTAGGTATTGAAGGAATATACATCAAAATGGTAAGAGCCATCTATGACAAACCCACAGCCAACATCATACTGAATGGGAAAAAGCTGGAAACATTCTCCTTGAAAACTGGCACAAAACAAGAATGCCGTCTCTCACCATTCCTATTCAACATAATATTGGAAGTCCTGGCCAGAGCAATCAGGCAAAAGAAAGAAATAAAGCACATCTAAATAGAAAGAGAAGTCAAACTAACCCTGTTTGCAAATGACATGATTCTGTATCTAGAAAACCCCATAGTCCTGGCCCCAAAGTTCCTTGAACTGATAAACAACTTTAGCAAAATTTCAGGACACGAAATCAATGTACGGAAATCACTAGCATTTTATACACCACCAACAACCAATCCAATAGCCAAATTAGTAATGCAATACCATTCACAATTACCACAAAAAGAATGAAATACTTAGGAATACAGCTAACCAGGGAGGTGAAAGATCTCTACAATGAGAATTACAAAACACTGCTGAAAGAAACCAGAAATGACACAAACAAATGGAAAAACATTCCACGCTCATGAATAGGAAGAATCAATATTGGTAAAATGGCCACACCGCCCGAAGCAATTTATCGATTCAATGCTATTCCTATCAAACTACCAATGACATTCTTCACAGAACTAGAAAAAACTCTTTTAAAATTCGTATAGAATAAAAAAAAAAAGAGCCTGAATAGCCAAGATAATTCTAAGCAAAAAGAACAAAACTGGAGACATCACACTAGCTGACTTCAAACTATACCACAGGTTTAAGTAACCACAACAGCATGGCACTGGTACAAAAACAGACACATAGACCAATGGAACAGAACACGAAGCTCAGAAATAAAGCTGCACACCTATAACCATGTGATCTTCAATAAACCAGACAAAAATAAGCAATGGTGAAAGGACTCTCTATTCAATAAATGGTGCTGGGATAACTGGCCAGCCACAAGCAGAAGATTGAAACCGGACCCCTTCCTTATACCATATACAAAAATCAACTCAAGATGGACTAAAGACTTAAGTGTAAAACCCCAAACTATGAACACCCAGGAAGACAACCTAAGCAATACCACTCTGGACATAGGAACAGGCAAAAATTTCATGATGAAGATGCCAAAAGCAATTACAAGAAGAGCATAATTTGACAAATGGGATTTAATTAAACTAAACAGCTTCCACACAGCAAAAGAAACTATCAATAGAGTAAACAGACAACCTACAGAGTGGGAGAATTTATTTACAAACTATGTATCTGACGAAGGTCTAATATCCAGCATCTATGAGGAAGTTAAACAAATTTACAAGCAAAATAAAAAACTCCATTAACATGTGGGCAAAGGACATGAAGAGATACTTTTCAAAACAAAACATACATCTGACCTATATGCACATGTAAGAAAACTCAACATCACTGACCACCAGAGAAATGCAAATAAAAATCGTGAGATACTATCTCACACCAGTCAGAATGACTATTATTAAAAAGTCAAAAAATAACAGATACTGGCAAGATTTCGGAGAAAAAAGGAATGCTTATACACTGTTGGTGGGAGTGTAAATTAGTTCCACAATTGTGGAAAGCAGTATGGTGATTCCTTATAAAGCTAAAAACAGAAATACCATTCAATCCAGCAATCCCACAACTGGGTATATACCCAAAGGAATATAAATCATTCTAACATAAAGACATATGCATGTGTATGTTCACCGCAGCACTATTCACAATAGCAAAGACATAGAATCAACCTAAATGCCCTTCAACGGTAGACTGGATAAAGAAAATGTGGTAGATATACACCATGGAATACTATGCAGCCATAAAAAAGAATGGGATCATGTCCTTTGCAGGGACATGGATGGAGCTGGAGGCCTTTCTCCTTAGCAAACTAATGCAGGAATAGAAAACCAAATACTGCATGTTCTCACTTTCAAGTGGCAGCTCAATGATGAAAATACATGGACACACAGAGAGGAACCACACACACTGGGGCCTACCTGGGGGTAGAGGGTGGAAGAAGGGAGAGGATTAAGAAAAACAACTAATGGGTACTAGGCTTAATACCTGGGTTATTAAATACTCTGTCCAGCAAACCCCTATGAGACAAGTTTACCTATGTAACAAACCTGCGCATTTATCCCTGAACTTAAAAGTTTAAAAAAGGAATGTTGATGGGTAACAGATGACTATGGCATTTAGATTTTGCTTCCAAGAGTGACATGACAGTTTTATTTTAAAATGACAATCTTTTCCATATGCTAGAAATTATATCCTTTGCAACCATTTAACTTTCTAATTAAAAATATTGTAGAAGTTAACCTCAAAATATATGAAGAGGATTCATGGTTTAACAAAAATATTTTAGGGGATATGCAAACAAAAGAGTTTGATGACCACTGCTCTTGTGTGTATTGAAAGAACTCTGGCCTAAGATCAGAAAACCTCACTTCTTATCTTAGCTCTGTCACTAACTAGCTGTGTGACCTTATAGAAATTACTTAACCTCTCTGGGCTTCAGCTTTCTCATCTGTGAAATTAAAGAATGAGAGAACATGGAATCTAAAATCATTTCTAATTCTAAAACCCTCTGTTCTGTGACCTCTAAAATTGCTTTGCTGTCTTTTTATAGTTTTATCTCTGCCTTGGAGTTTCTTCCTTCCTTCTGCTCCTACTCCTATGGCTACATGCCTGCCTCTATCACTTGTGGGCTGGGGAATTAATAGAAATAAGGGCCCCCAGCATACAGCAGACTCTGTCTTCTCTTCCCATGAGAAAACTTGCATGCATAAACATGAGCAGCTCAACCTGCATATCCAAGATCTGTGTACTCTCTCTATTCCCTCAACCCCTTACACCCCTTTTCCACTGCTGACCACCCTGCTTCAGGCTTGGGGGTATATCACTGTCTACCCTTGGGAGGACTAATCCAGGGGAACGGCCTATGCAGGCCCTGGAAGCAGACTCATGACCATTTAAGCAGGGGATTCTCTGGTTCTGTGTAACCAGGCAAGGGTTCCAGGTGGTCACATCCCCTTGGCCTGACGATCATTCTAACTCATGAGGAAGAACGTGTTTGCAAGAGGGCCAGAGTGAGGTCATCTGAAGCATAGGACCCAGAGATGGGTTCCAGTTGGCCAGGTCTAAGGTGGTACTATCTGGCTCTAACCCTTGCTGAATAATTGCTGGCCAGGATGAATGGAGAAACACATGTGCATATAAACACAATGAAATACTACACAGCAATAAAAAGGAATAAACTACTCATCAACAAAACAAGATGGATGAAGCTCAGACGCTATGTTAAGTAAAAGAAAGCAGAAAAAAAGTACAAATATGTGACTTCCTTTCTATGAAACTCAGACAGATAGAAACTATCGGGATAACAGATTTGTGATTACCTGGGGCCAAGGGTGGGGGAATTTACTACAAAGGGCATGAGAGAACTTTCTGGTATAATGAGATTGCTTCATCACTTGATTGTCATGGTGGTTTCACAGATGTATATATTTGTCAAAACTTATCAAAAATAAAATAGGTTCATTTAATTGTATATAAATTATACTTCAATAAAGTTGATTTATGAATAAAAACAAGTAACAACAAAAGGATTGCCTAGCAGAACTAACATCTGTCAATAAGTATACATTGCACATCATTGTATGATTTGTCTTGCTCTATCCTAATATAATTCTCCTTAAATCCATACACGCATGTTCTTAAAGAATTATGCATGTGTGTATGTAGGTATCGGGAAGAGGGATGGTTGTCACCCATCAGTTAAATGTGGGGGCCGACTCTGAGCCACAGACCTTTTCCTTGACCAGTCTATCCTCATTTTAAAATCAAAATCTCACCAAGGAAGGCAATGTGAATCCAGTGGCCCTGGGTTCAAGTCTAAGGTTTGCCTCTTATGAACTGTGTGGCCTTGTGGAGTAGTCAGAGCGGGAGCCAAGCATATAGAAACTTATTTCATCTTCACTCAAACCTTGTGAAATAGATGACTCTGATCATGATTTTACAGATGAGACTCTGATCACCATTTTACAGATGAGAAAACTGAGGCAAAGATCCTTCACCTAACAAGCAATAAGTCAGCATTTGAATCTATTTTTATTAAGCTCTACCCTCTTATGCTTCTCCAGAGAAAGTTACTTAGCTTCTTAACCTAAAATTCCCTTCTTTCTAAAGCTGGAATAACACTGCTTACAGTTAAGATAATTGTGAAAAATAAAGTATATTGTGTGATTGATGTATTCAATAGATTTCAGCAATCTTTTATGACTACAGAATTTCCAGTCATTCACAGCTTTTGAGTTAAATATCAACATTAATATTACCTGCTTACCTTCCTCCTGAGAAGTTCTCCAGTGTAGGAAACTGGCGATTAATGCTAGAAGGTTCAAAAGTGGCCAGCAATTCCTTTATAGGCATTAAACAATGATTAGTCAACCTAAGAAGGTGCACACTACTGTGCAATTTTCTGTTTGAAGCCTATTAAAGGAGTTATTCCATTCCAAGAAGCAAGATTTTCAAATGTTAAAGCTCTCTTAGAAGAAAATCTAAGTTCAAACAAAGGAAATTTAGACCTTCCATTTGAGGTTCCACTTCTTGTGGTTTCTTCATCCTCCAAAAATGAAGATCCTTCCTTCCTAGCAAAGCCTCCATAGACACACAGCATCCCCACTTAGAAGTATCAGAATATTCAAGGGGAAGGTTATTTCCTAATACAGTTATGCTGCGTTACTTCAAACAAGGTATCTAATAACCCTATAACTCCGTGTTCCAAAAAACAACCATGATGATGCCATGTATAGAAAAAAAAAAATCTAAATAAGAAACTGTGTCGTTGTGGTTACAAACCCATCCACCACATGGGAGTTCTCCTTGCTGAGCATCACATCGTTGCTGTAAGATCAGTGGAGGAGGTTGGTGGGACTGTTCCTGGCACAGTGCCTGGCACACTATAGGAACTCAATGATGGCTAGTGCCTTGCTCCCTGCCCCCTGAGGTTTGAGTGGGCAGGATTTTCTCAGAAGCACTAGACTCTCTTCTTTATTGTAGCAACTGGGTCAACAGGGAATGCATCCACCTTAATTTCTGGGAAAACAAGGCAAGCAAAATTGCAGAGAAAGTGCCACCATGTCTAGAATGAAATGCCCATTGCTCCATCACAGGAAACAAAGTAAAGGAGGGCTTTCCGGGAGGCTAATTAACAGAAAACTACAGTCATCTAAAACTTAAAAGAATTGAAACAAGCCACCAGCTGTCACTGATCTTTTCCATCTCCTTTTGGAACAGTGTAGCTAGGGGAAGAATGTTTCTAGCAATAGCTGCCAATAGTCTCCAGAATAAATACTGAGGACAAATTATGCCTTATGAGTAATCATACATCAGATGGAATATGCATCTTGGGGTGCCCTTCACCAAAAGCTCCCTCTAGTGCAACAGAGGTGACCACTGTCTCCTCCTCATGCAGGGCTCTGCTCAGGCAACCTTCTGCCACACAACCTGCTCCTGACTTGCCATGGAGCCCCACAAGCCGGCTCACAGCTCAATGTAATGGGGAAGACTTGGATCCAAGCTGGGCTATGGTCTCTTGCTCAGTCCCTCTTTGGAAGCGGGACTGAACTGGGTCAGTAGTTAACTACAGGTGATGGACTTGAAAGACAATGCAAACTTCAGGGCCAAGGGCACCATTTGGGGCTCCCGTGTTTGGCCCACGTGTTCAGAGAAGCAGAAAAAAAAGCCATTCAACCTGAAAGAGAGAATGATGCAGAGCCACAGAGAGAATGAAAGAGAAGATACATAGAAAGCTAGGGGATAAAGAGGAAGGGATTGAATGGTCCCTCATACAGCCCTGCTGCATTTACCCCCTTTTGACTCAGGCTGACTTGAGTAATACACAGTCCCCTCTTGTCAATTACAGACACTCTGATTCTTAGGGTTTCATTCCTTTAGTTTAACATGTTAGACTACTGATGTCCTAGGAAAATATAACACATTAAATCTTACTATTGGTCACTAACACCTTCATGTGAATGACGTTTTCACAATCTTTCACAAAGGCAGGATTTGAGATGGAGGTTTTCAGTAGAGTCCAAGGACAGCCCCTTGGAAGGGCAATGCACCCTCCAACCAAGAGGGTGGATGAGCCTAGAAATGATGTGAGGCAGCCAACCCAGACCAGACACTTCAATCAATTGCCAAGCCCAGTCTAGTGCCCCATGCTGCTTGGCTTTCCTGCCAGCCTTCTTCCATTTCACTCATCCTGTTCCCTTCTGTTCCTTGCTCACCTGCACGTTACCTCAGCCTCACAATTGACTTCCCATGCTTCAGCCTCACTCACCTCACTCCATCCTCCCCATTGCTAATGTATTCCCTTGTTTAGTAATTTATTGATTGTCTCTTCTATTACAATATCCCCTCATGAGATCCAGGACCTTAGGAATCTTGCTTACCAGTCAGATTTAACCATTCCAAATACAAAGTTTCCAGTGCTTGCTCCCCATGCTGTCATGCTACTCTTTTGTAATACATCATGTGGTTTGAGCTGGTTTGATTCATGCTGGTCCTCTCCTTCCCATGTACTCTGGAAGCTCTGCAAAGCCATGAACAGTTATTGATTCATCTTTGAGGTCCCAGTGCCATGTACGGTCATACCTTTAAAAGTGCTGGCTGGATGGACAGAGAGAAGAAGGGAGGAAGGGTGTAAAGTAGTGTCAAAGCCAGAGGGTAACAGTTTCCATGATTCTGGCTATGTAATAAACAACCTCCAAATTTATTGCTATAAAACAACCATTTTATTAGAGTCAGATGGAGCTATAAAGAGAATTTTGGCCAAGAATTTTGGAAAGGTTTGCCTGGACTGTTCTCACTATGGGATCTGTCGCATGATTGTAGGCAGATGTCATCTGAAGGCTAGCTTGGACTGGACATCCAAGATGGCCATTCACATAGTTAACAGTTGATAATGGCTGTTGGCAAAGAGCTTAGCTGAGACTCAACTATAACACCAACATGTGGCCCCTGGATGTGGCTTGGGCTTCATCACGGTAAGGCTACCATAGTGTAGCCAAACTTCTTACATGGTGGCTTACGGCTGCAGCACAAGGGTCTCAGCAAACAAGGCAGAAGCTGCATTGCCTTATAGGACCCAGACTCAGAAGTCACACAGTATCACTTCTGCCACTCTCTATTGGTTGAAACAGTCACAAGCCCACCTAGATTCAAAAAGAGGAAACATAGCCCCATGTCTCAATGGAAGGATGTCAAACAGTTTTGGAGTCACTTGAAAAAACAGCATCAACTTAAAGCTCTTCTGGTTCACCCCCTTTTATTACGGTAGAGGGAATAAAGGTTTGGAGAATGCACATGGCTTATTCACAGTCACACCACATGAGTGACACAGTTAGGGCTAGAACCAAAGTTCCCTTAACTCAAGTCAGTCCAGCCTCCATCTACTCTATTACTTTGTAGCGGTCTCTATTAATGTGTTCTTACTTTTAAACAACTGAAACCAACTTTTACAAAATTAATAACAACAACAACAAAAGATGGAGGGAAATTTCATAGAAAAACCCTCAACATATCTCAGAGTCAAAGGAATTGTTAGCTTACCAGATGAGGTGAGCCTCAGGCAGTTCCAGGGCCCTTAGGTGGCATTCACTGAATTTCTAAAGAGCTGTGGTTGAAGACTGTACACTAGTCTCTCCCTTATCCACAGGGATATGTTCAAGACCCCCAGAAAGGGAAACCACAGATAAGGGGGGACTACTGTACTTTCAGGGATCATTTCTGTAGTATATTTACTCAAGCGCTTCTGATCATGTAGGTACTAGCCTGGGAAGAACTGGTGTGACTTAGAGAGAAAGACATTCTGGTTGTTTTAATGTGGTTCAGGTGAAACATGCCAATGGCAACAGCTTTGCCACCTGGCTTTCCAACATTTTTGTTATTAGCAAAGGCAATAAACCACGGATTTGTCTTCCTCAGTGAAAAGGTATCCACTTCACCATTGCTGAAGAGAAAGACAAGAGAATGCTGGCCAAACCCAGCAGTGGGTGAAATGATCTTTAGATGATGTGTTGGAAAGGTCTTTGTACTTAACTACAGCATGAAAACTAAAAACAAATGAACAAAAAGCTATGTTCAGCAAGGACTCAGTGCCAACACCTCTCCAAGTGCTGTCTCCCTCTGTTCCAAGGTCCAAATTTTCAAGAGAGAGAGCCTCATCAATCTCAATGGAGTTGGGTTTCTACTCTCTTTCACTCATCAATCAGTCATAGACAGAGGGACAAGGTCACAGGGTATAGGACATGTTCAGAGAAGGCCTCTGCCGAGTTTCAGGACATGTCCAGACAAAGGGTGCTTACAATAATCCTGAAGCCACCATGAGCCTGAACGTCATCTCAGCAGAGGAAAACCACTGAGACATGTGACCCAGATGATTTTAAAAATGCATCCTCATCACTGTTGAATAGCTGAAATATAGGCTTGGCAGATGCTATGTGATGAACTAGAGTTCATCAGGCATTAGCGAAGCTTGCCAAATGTCCCCATGACCACAAGGCCGTAATTGTTGGGTGGGCAGTAAATGGTTAAGGATTACTCAATGTGTCTCAAACAACATATGTTCCAGCACTTCTTGCTGTCAGGCCAAGTGCATGGAATTTGAGATTCCACAGCACAAGGCAAGGCCAGTCACAAAGAAACAGAAACAAATTGAAGTAAGGCAGAATGGGATTTTGTAAAACATGCGAGCTTTGCATCTCATACATTATCTTTCCTGAAGCCATGTTATGTCATGCTAATATGTTGAGGTCAGCTATGGTGTAAGCTGTGAAGAAAGTTTTTTTTAAATAATAGTTTAAGTAGCAAAGTTTAAGAACAGTTTCTTAAGTAAAAAGCAAATATATAATATATATATATATATATATATCATACAAGTAGTAATAGTGATATATATATATGTATATCTTATAATAATTACAAGGTCACACATTTACATACGCTTTCTCTAGTCGGAGAAAAAAGGGTTGGGTTAGAGACCCCATATAACCACAGGCAAGCCCAGGAAAGTGTATCACACATGCTACTGTCAACTGATATCATTGTTTCGGTGGGGAAATGCTTCAAAACAGCTGCCAAACATGATGTTATTACTGATACACAAGAGCAGGGAAGTTTAAAAGTACACTGGAATCCTGATGCTGGTTCAGGTTCTGCCTAGTGTTAAATATATATATATATACCCCAAACTGGGAACTAATGCAAGAAAATGACTGCATGTCCCTTCAATGCCTTTTTAAGCAGGCTCACTCAAGAATTATTTGATTGCACAGGAGAATGCACTTATGTTTGGTTTTGCTATTTCTATCTAATTGGAGCCCAGACACTGAATTTAGTTGTGAATTTGTATATTGTCCAGTAGAGAAGATGACCCCACTAGCTACAGTTTTATGGTCCCATAAGACATTTGCCAGTTTTGTATCTAGTGGCAAATTTATTTCATCATTCCTTTGACTGACTATACATAAATATCTGTCCTTTGAGACAACCTTACTATCTTGTTGACTCTCTCATTAATTAATGAGATGGATAAAATCTTTGACAGCATTCATTCTATATTTGTGTAAAAGTCCTGTTCTTAACATTTTGAAAATTATATTTCAATACTAGGGATGAGTCTGCAGTTTCTCCAGTCTCCTCAAATGCAGAGTGGTAGGTGAGCTGGGTTCCAAGACCCTTTGGGTGCCAATATAGTATGATTCCTTCTGTGAATGTATGGTGTAAAGTATTTAGTAGGGTAGCTTATTTGTTAGAGAAATTTTCAAAGTAAAAACTTCGGAAAGGTTTAAGGATGGCTACATTAACAGTGAATTCTACCTGAACAAAGAATCTAAAAATTATCACTAGATTCTGTAGTTTGAGTGATGGTGTCCCCTCCTTATGTTTTGAAACTTAATCCGCAATGCGACAATATTAAGAGGTATAGATGTGGCCTTTGGGAGATGATTAGGTCATGAGGACAGAGCCCTCACAAATGGGATTAGCACCTTTATAAAAGGGATTGAGGTTGAAGAGAGTCCTCTCTTGCACTTCTGTCCCTTCTTCCATGTGAGAACACAGCATTCATCTCCTCCAGAGGATGCAGAAAGAAGGCACTATCTTGAAAGCAGAGAGCAGCCCTCGCCAGACACCAATCCAGCTAGTGCCTTGATCTTGGACTTCCCAGTCTCTAGAACTGTGAGAAATACATTTCTATTGTTTCTAAATTACCCAGTCTGTGGTATTTTTTTACAGTAGCGCAAATGCAATAAGAGCCCAAGTAACCTGATTATCCAAACATCAAGGTTCCCAGACTATCAGAGTCTGGTAAAAGTATCCCACCTTGTCTGGAGATGGATGCTAATCCTCATGGGGCCTATCTTGTGGAATAGAGCTACATAACCCAATAAATATAAGAGGCATGAAAAATGATGCCTGACTCTAATTCTACCAGAAGAGAGCCTGCAGCATCTGATAATGAATAGCAGTCTCACCAGATCACCTGCCTCCTTGCTACTCAACATGTGGTCTGAGGACCAGCAGCAAAAGACATCACCTGGGAGTATGTTAGAAGTGCTGAATCTTGGGACCATCCCAGATCTAGTGAGACAGAATCTGTATTTTAACAAGATCTCCTGGTGATTGATATGGACAGAGAGCTTGAGAAGCACTGATCTGCCTGCAGAGTCCAAAGGTGGTTCTCAGCCCTGGCTACACACTGGAACTGCCTGGGGAGTTTTAGGGCTTACAGAGTACAGGCGTTATTAGTATCCCCCCTAGCAGGATGGGAAAGAAGGTGACAGATGAAAAACATAAGTCACTCATCTCAAGTCAGCACTGTGTAAGAAGCCCAGCAAAGGAACTTTAGCAATGCCAGGCCTTTGGGAGGGGAAGACTGAAGGGCTACAGGGACAAAACAGAAGAATGGCAATCCCATGGATTCTTCTATTGATTTCCCCCCCAGGGATGAAGGTATTCGTAACTTGCCAGGAAGCCTGTCTCCTGTTCAGGCTAATTCTACACTGTGAGTTTATCCAGAGTTTAGCAACAATAATCAGGGACCACAAAACCCTAAAAATTCCTGAAAGCATCAGTAATGGGAAGGGCAGAGTATACTTTGACCATTCTTAAGGAAGTCCCTTTACTTGTTCTAAATCCCAGGCAGGGGATTTTGCTTCATTCAAAGTTCTATAATAAGAAGTCTCCACACTAATCAAGTTTAACCTCTCACTATCACAACCCACAGTTGCTATTTTTAGAAATGCTGGGCTGTGAGCACAAGATGATTAGGTGAAGTATCAGTGGCCTGCAGATGTGGGCCCAAATACTTGTCATAGATATATTCTGACAACTGTACTCCAACGATCTGTTTAGTACAGTGCTTTGGTTTCTTCAATAGCAAAGTGCTGCTTGTGGGTCTGGTGGATTCAGAGGGATCAAAGAGTGGTGGCAGGTGCTAAGGAAAGTCACTATTTGGACAACTTTAAACTAAAAAAGACGGAGGAGCCAGCTCTGTCCTCAGGATTGAGTGACATGGAGCTCCTCTGCTCATGTCTGAGGTCCGTCCAGACCTCTCTTACAGGCTCTGGCTCCCATGCCTGGACTTTGGATTGGCCAACAGCTCCAAGGGAGTGAGTCTGTTGAGCATCCCTGAAAGCATTTTCACCAAGTTCTGTGTCTCACATCTATGGTTTGCCATTCTTCAGTCTTTAAGGCAGCTTTTAAACTACCTGTGGTAAAGAAGTAACTGTTTTTGTTTCCAATTCACCATAGACCAATACTTTTAAAAATATAATTTAAAAAGTCCCCATTCTTCCTCCCACTCTGTACCCTTTATAATGGTTGATCATATGTTCCAGTTTGTTGAGGACAATGTCATTTTCCATCTATAGTCCTAGAGCCGTGACTAATAATCCCTTTCACTCTAGAAATGGTTGCACTTGAATAACAAATTATATGGTCACCCTACCTTCATATGTGATTATAATCATTACTCTTGTATACTTACACAATTTCTACAAATATCAGCAAATAAATGTAAACTTTTATCTCTCAAAAAATAGCCAAGATGATATGTGTAGTTGTAAAAACAGAGTCAATTGATGAATCTATTGACAGTAAATTCGTTAGGATCATGTTAGCTGGTATAATAAAGAACCAAATGAATAGTGATTCAAAACAATAGAAGCTTATTAGTGTCTCACATAAAGTTCAAAATGTGTGTTCTAGGCAGATATTCAGGGGCTGGGGTTAAGGTTCACTTCATCTTGAGGCACTGCCATCTTTAACAAGTAGCTTCCAAGAGTTCCACATGTCTTAATTTGGGCCACTATAACAAATTACCATAGACTAGGTGGCTTATAAAATTATACATTTATTTCTCACAGTTCTGGAGACTGGAAGTCAGACATCAGGGTGTCAGCATGCTCAGGTTCTGGGGAGGGCCCTCTTCTAGGTTGCAGATGGCCAACTTCTCATTGCATCCTCACATGGTTAAAAGAGGGAAGAGATTTCTCTGGGGTCTCTTTTGTAAGTGCACTAATCTCATTTAAAAGGGCTCCACTCTTGTGGCCTAACCACTTCCCAAAAGCCCCCACCTCTTAATACCATTACATAGTGGGTTAGTATTTCAACATATTAATTGGGGGGACACAAATGTTCTGTCTATATCCACCATGTTTGTCTGTATCAAGCCAGTGAATTGGAAAAAGGCTTGGTGGATTCCACATGGAATTATGAGTCATACCTGAAAGACGCACAGGTCATTCCTGATCACATTTTATTAGCGAGAACTCAGTGCCTTGATCACTTCGAACCATGAGGGATGCTAGAAAATGTAGTCTAGCTGTATACACAGATGAAGAAATCAGTTTGGTAAATAATTTTGCCACAGTAGTCAAGGACATCATTTTTAAATGAAATAGAATAGAATAAGCCAAGATTCATTTGACCTGGAATATAGGAAAGGTTAGTATAGTTTTGGAAAAGCCTTGTTTCAGTCATCTATATATTTGTATGCATGCTTGTGTGTAAAATGTATTTCTTATACTGCGTCACAGTCAAAAAGTTAAAGCCATTCTACCAAATAAATTTCCATATAAACAGTATTAGAAGAGATAGCCAAAGGAAAAAATGAGGGCTCAAGCTCTGAAGAGAGCTTTAAAATCACTGAGAAACTGGGCAAGTGTGAACATGCTTAAATGCTCATAAGTGACAATAACATCAACAAACCAGACGCAGCTGTGTAGACTGGGCTGATCCTGAGAAACACTGGCATTGACAAGTGAGTCAGGTTGGACTTAGGTACCCACCCACTCCTCTGACAGCAGCCCACCCCTGTTCTCCAAGGATCTCACCTATGCCCGTGCATGCAAAGTATGAGGGGATAATTTAGTCATTTCTAGCAGAACTTGCATGGAAAAATCATCATGAATCAAAAGAATTAGGCTTTCAAATTTGAATAAAGGGCTGGTTTCCTCACATTTTAGGGCAAAAAATCAGATCTGATCTCAATATAACTTCCAATCACATCACACAAAGAGCCACTCTCTTGATACTGTGTAAGGCTGTGTATGAGCATGAGTGTGTATGTGCACATGTGTGTGCACATGCGTATGCTTAAGCACATACTTACCTGTGTGCTGAGACACAGGAGAGGTAGGACAATAGAAAGATCAAGAAGTATTGAGAATTCCTGGCATAAACAGAATGAATGGAGCTGGTTTAATTCATTTTGAGAGGACTTCAGCAGGCTTTTCTAAGGAAAGGCAGGACATAATCTAGAAAAACACAGCAGAGATGACATTTTGAGCATGGGGATATATGGCAAGCCATAGAACATGCTTTAGAGTTGAAATAAGCAGACCTGTATTTGAGTCCCAGAGAGATAGCTTATTCTTCCCATTATACAAATTAGAAAACTGAGAGTCATAGAGGTTACACCCAAGATTTTGCAGCTCATATGAAGAACTAGTACTCAAAGAAGTAGGCTCAGTAGTGGAAAAAGATAAGAATCTACCCAGAAGGATTGTCCGTCTCAGAGGCAGAACATACTGGGACCACAGGAAATTCAGATGGTGGCTGAGCCGCTGCTGAGGGAGGGTAACCAGAGCTCTTCAGCACAGGATCAGACAGCTGGTCCTTACTAGGGTGTTTTGGGCTGCTGTTTCACCAAGGAAAAAGCAACAGTGAAATGAAAAGAAGTTGGTGGGCATTCTGGAAAATGCCATAAGTTGAATATGTCCCATCTTTTCTTTGCTATACTACACTCCAAATAAAAAAGAAAGAGATTAATCACCTGTAAAACGGGTATTCAACTCAATTTTCTCATGCAGGTCTATAAACCCAGCCCCTCCCTTTCCATTCCCTCTCCCACAGCCCACTGGAACAGGGCTGGAGACAATCATTTCTTAGAAAAACTAAAAATATACATTACATCATTCGTCCCCCACAGCCTTCAACCCCCCACAACAAGCCAAGTAATTTGAGCCCCTCTGCAAGGCATGCCATAGCCTCCCTTTGAGGTCTGTGTTTTCCCTATTTATTGTACCTGGGAGACTGACAGACATATGTTTTATGATACATTATATATTAGGCTTGGCTAGAGGCTCCATTTCCATTAAAGATGACTAAAGCACTAAGTTATAGCTACCTGGACCTCCCCTGCCATTTGTCTTCTGAAGCTATTCTCTGAGCTGTATTTCTGTCTTTTACTGTGACATTTGCTCACAAAATGGACAGAGCTTGGCCATTAAAAACCAAAGACTCTGCTTCTACAATATTTTTTAGAACAGAGCTCTAGAGCCCTCTTCCTGAATTCCTCCAGTTCTTGGTTCTGACAATTTCCTGAAATAGACGAGTGATCCCCAAAGCTGCAAAATCACATCTCTTTAAAACACCAGCTAAAACTGAGAAAGATAAAATAAAAACAGATCTACTTTTCCAAAATGGGGTTATGTGAGTTGCTGCTCCCTTCAGGCAACTGTTCGGCAATTGACATGTGGTTTCTGCATAGTAATTAATTAAATGCTCACCCTTATTCATAAGACACTTGTGGGGATTACTTTTTTTTTAATGTTGGTTTTTAAAATTTAGAATGATGCCTTTAGATCAATTTAGATACCATGTCATTGCACAGGTAATTAGTAAAATAAGGAAGAGACAATGATAAAAATAGAAGCAACATCAAAAAAAGGCCAACCTTCATTAGCATTATAACCTATGAATTAAAGCTGGTAACGGGGAAAAATAACTTCATTTATCCTGTGCAAGAGTCAGTGATTAATTGAAAATACACATCAAAGAGCTTCATTTGCATATAGAAGCTCTGGTACTCTGAGAAGCTTTGTGTGGGAAGGGGTTTCCTATTGAACACACACAGATACATAGAGACCTCTCACGATGCTACAAGAGCCAGCCATCATTCCTTCCAACTATGAAGGATGTCCAGCTTCATCGATATATTTACAGCCTGACCCAGAGAGACCACTGAGTTGAACAATGGACAAAGAGACAAAGAAGTATTTCTAGATATACAAGTATATAAAGAGGATGAGAAACATATTCCTTAGTAATTTTTTTAAACTGGAAATGTCCCTCACAGGTGGGTTTCCATCGTCTCATTTCCCACAGTTAATGTTTTAGGAAGGAAAATGCTCCCCTCTTCTTCTTGATTTCCCATCCTAAAGACCATTCCTCAATTGGATGTGTGGAGCCTCCATACACACCAGCCTTCACATTTACTGCCACATGGAATGGCAAATTCTTGGGCATTGATTGCTTATCTTCTCTCTGAATACAGGATGCTCAAACTCTTTGTAAGTCTCCTTTTGAAAGCTGATGAGATATTATGGAGGCATATCACTGGAACTTGCTCCACTCTTGCCCTGCCCACAATGTGCAGACACTACTCTGGATATGAACCACTATGTTCTAAGAAGCATTCCATTTGGGTGTTGTGTATGGTAAACACAGCCTCAGACGGCCATTACTAGGGCAAGACTTCCAGAATAGCTGAGCAAGGAGTTCACCAAATCCTCATCCCAAAAAGCAAAAATAAAACTGGATAAAATTGTCAAAAACAACCATTTCAGGAATCCGGAAATTGACCAAAAACAAAACAAAAAAATGAGAAACATTTATTCACGAAAAATGATTGAATCTCGGTAAGAATAGAGAGGGATTGTTATTTTTGTCCAAGACTGTTTCATGCTGTTCCACCCAGCTTCATGCCACTGTAGTTCTACCAGGGCAGGGCAGGCCTTGAGGACCAGCAGCTCCATGGCTGGAAGGGCTAATGTGATATGGAATGGAAGATGGAAAAACCCATGGTTGAAAACAATAGCAATCTTGGGGATAAACAATCAGAAAAATCCAAAATCATAACTAGTCTGGAATTGCCCTACTGGCTGGGCCAGTAGGCAATCATACCAGCAGAAGAGCAAGAAATTTATCAGCAAGATCCAGAGATCAAGACGGCCAGAGTGGGCCTGGAAATCTGCATGTGTACCATGGCTGTGCTTATGCTCAGGAAAGACTGAAGAGGGTCTTAGTGAGCTTAGTGAGCTACTTGTCGCTGAATGAATGTGAGACTCTAAAAGCACAGAAAGTAAAGACTGACAGACTTGCAAACGACCTAAACTTTGAATGCCATTTTCCAAACCATACACAGATCCATCAGGATACGGTAAAAGCCTTATTGGCTCAAGGAGTTTAAATCTTTGGCTGACCTCTATGCTATGCTGACCCAGACATGACTCCAAAAGACACAGGCTTAAAAATAAGATCAAGATTTGTTTTAATTGAGTGGAAACATCAGTGGCTGCACACTGCCAGAGAGACAGGCAGTATATAGTTATTTCAGTAAATAAATAACAATAATAGCAAATAACAAATAAATAACAAAAATAACAACAACAAAACCCGGGGAGAGAGGAATCAGAGTCCAGAGTTGCTACAATATATTATCAAAACTGTCCAGCTTTCAACAAAAAGTTATGAGACATGCAAAAAAAAAAAAAAAAAAAAAAAAAAAACAGGACAGTGTGACTCATACACAATAACAAAAAAGAGCAGGCAATAGAAACTCTCTGAAAGACCCCAGGTGATGGACTTACCAGACAAAGACTTCAAAGTAGGTGTTATTAATATGTCCCAAAAATACAAAGGAAACCCCCTTTAAAGAATCAAAAGAAAATATGGTTCCCAAGAAAAAATAAAAATGTTTGAAGTGAGAGATATCCCAGTTACACTGATTTGACCATTACACATTGTATGCTGGTATCAAAATATCACAGGTACCCCATAAACATGTACAATTATTATATAATAATAAAAATGTAAAAGACAAAAAAGAAAATATAACAATGACTCATCAAATACAGAATATCAAAGAGAAATTATTTTTAAATGACCATTCTTAAATTCTAGAGTTAAGAAGAACGATAACAGAAATAAAACATACACAAAGGGGCTCAACAAGAGATTTGAGTGGCAAAAGAAAGAATCAGCAAATTTGAAGGTAAAATACGAAGAATTGTCCAACCTGAAGAATGGAAAGAAAAACTAATGAAGAAATATTAGCAGAGGCTGAGAGACCTATGAGATACAATTAAGTATTCCAACATAAGTGTACTGGGAGTTCAAAAAGAAGAAAAGAGAAAGAGGCAAAAAAAAATGAAGAGATAATGACCCAAACTTCCCCAAATGGATTAAAAACATTAATCCACACACCCAAGAAGCATAATTAATTCCAAGTAAGATGAACTAGAAGACATTTACAGAGACACATAGCCAAGATGTTGAAAGGCAAAGACAGAGAAAATCTTGAGAGTAGAAAGAGAAAACCAATTCATCACAGACAAGTGGAAAGGAGAGCTTGATAGATTAGCAACTGATTTCTCTTCAGAAATAATGGAGGCTCAGAATGCAGTGGAATGACATATTCAAAGTATTGAAAGAAAAAAAAAACTGTCAACCAAGAATCCCATATCTAGCAAAACTATATTTCAAAACTGAAGGCAAAACAAAGACATTTCCAGATAAACATGATCTCTCTTACAAAGAATACTAAGTGAAATTCCTCAGGGTGAAAGAAAATAACACTAGACAGTAATTCAAATTCACACAAAAAATACAGAACATGAGTAAAAATAACTATGTATTTAAATATAAGAAACTTTAGAAAGGTAGTTTCTCTCTTCTCTTAATTTATTTAGAAGACAATTGTACAAAAGAATAATTATAAAAATTTTCCTGTTGGAAATATGTCATACAAAGAAGTAATATGTATAAATAATAATATCACAAAGAAGGAGGGATAGAACTATATTGAAGCAAAATTTCTGTATTTCACTGGAATTAAGTTAGTATTACCTGAAATACATCATTTTTAGTTTAGAAGTATACTGTACTTCCTCCAGAAGAAAAACTAAAAAAATTATTCCCAAAAATATAATTAAAAACTATTTAAAAAGGAATTTAAATAATACACTAAAAAAAAGTATTTAGGACAAAAACAGCAGTAAAGAAGGAATAGAGGAACAAAAGGGCATGAGACAAATAGAAAACAAATTGAAAATATGAGATTAAATACAAATATATCAATAACCACATTAAAAATCAAATGATTGTGCTCCTTCAGCAGCACATACACTAAAATATCAATGATGCAAAGAAGATTAGCATGACTTCTGTGCAAGAATGACATGCAAATTCATGAAGTGTTCCACATACTTCTGAGTTTAAAAAAAAAAGGCTAATCCCAAAGGGTTACATAATGCATAGTCCTATTTATATAACATTTTTGAAATGAAAAAATTTTAGAAGTAGAGGTCAGATTAGTGGTTTCCACGGATTAGGGATGGGGCAGCAGTGGGGGTGGCAGGGATATGGATATAGTTGTGAAAGGGAAACATGAGGGATACTTGTGGTGTTGGAACTGTTCAGTACCTTGACTGTCGTGGTGGATACACTATCCTACACAGGTGATAACATTACATAGAGCTTAATAAACCCCCTCACCCACAGACACACACACACACACACACACACACACACACACAAACGATTACAAATGAAGCTGGGGAAATAGAAATAAGAGCTACAGATTATGCCACTGACAATATCCAAATTGTAATATTATACTATAGTTTTGCAAAATGTTACTGTTGTTGGAGAAAACTAGGCAAAATGTACCAGGGACTGTTCTGGGTTATTTCTTAGTACTATATATGAATATAAACTTATCTCAATAAAAATTTTAATTAAAAATGTAAAAGGATTAAACATCCAAATTAAAAGGTAGACACAGTTATACTGGATATAAAACAAGACCCAGCTATATGCTGTCTATAAGAGACACACATAGATTCAAAGACACAAATAGTAAAAGTTGAAAGTAAAAGTACAAAAATTATATTATGAAAATAGTAACCATAAGAGAGATAAAGTCTCTGTACTAGTAACAGACAAAATTAAGATAAAAAATATTGCTACAGACAAAGAAGAACATTTTATAATTATAAAGCATTAGTTAATCAGGAAGATATAACAATTACAAAGTATACACATACCTGACAACAGAGCTCCAAAATACATGAGGCAGAAACTTACAGAATTGAAGTAAGAAATAAAAAATTCCACAGCAATAGTTGAAGACTTCTATAGTCCACTCTATAGAATGGATAAAACAACTAGACATAAAATCAGTAGAGACATAGAAGAATTGAACAACATTATCAATCAACTGTATCTATAGTACACCCCATCCAACAATAGCAAAATATACATTCTTTTGAAGTGCACAAGGAATATTCTTGAGGATAGACCATATGCCAGGTGCCATGGCTTGAATATTGTTTGTCCCCATCAAAACTTATGTTGAGGCTTGATCCTCAGTGTGGTGATGTTGGGAGCTGGCACCTTTAAGAAATGAGTAGGTCACTAAGAGGGGTTAATGCCTTTCTCATGGGAGTGAGTTCTCACTCTCATGGGACTGTATTAGTTACCATGACAGAAGGTTATTATAAAGTAAGGCTGCCTCTCGTGTTTGGTTTCTTTGCACATGCTGCTTCCCCTTCCGCTTCTCCACCATGTTATGATGCAGCACATAGCCCTCACTGGAAGCCAACCAGATGCAGCCACCCAATCTTGAACTTCCCAGTCTCCAGAACTATGAGTCAAATAAACCTCATTTCTTTATAAATTATCCAGTCTCAGGTATTCTGTTGTCACAGCAGAGAATGGATTAAGACACTTGGTCACAAAATAACACTTAATAAGCATAAAAGGATTAAAACAATATAAAATATGTCCTCCAATCACATTGGGATCAAATTATAAATCAATAAAAGGAAATTTGTGAAGTCAATAAATACTTGGAAATTAAACAACACACTTCTAAATAACCAATGGGTCATAGAAAAAATTGCAAGGGAAATTAGAAAGGAACTGAAGGAAAACAGAATCACAATATATCAAACTTTATGACAGAGAGAGAAAACAGTGTTTAGAAAGACTTTTATATCTTCAAATGCCTATATTTAAAAAAAGAAAGATCTCCAATGAATTGCCTAACCTTTTACCTTAATAAGTAAAAAAAGAAGAGAAACCTAAACCCAAAGCAAGCAAAAAGAAGAAATAATAAAGATCACAGTGAAAATCAATGAAGTAGAAAACAGAAAAACAATAGACAGAGTCAATGATATCAAAAATTGGTTCTTTGCAACAATCAACAAAATTGACAAAAATTTAGATAAACTGATCAAGAAAAAAGGAGAAGACATAAACCACCAAATTCAAACATGAAAGAGGAGACATCACTATTGACCTTATAGAAATTAAAAGGATTAAACGAGAATACTATGAACAACTGTATACCAGAAAATTCAACAATTTAAATGAAATGGACATATTCTTAGAAAGATACAAATCACCTGAACTAACGCAAGAAGAAATAAAAAATATGACTAGACCTACAATGAGAAATTGAATTAGTAATTTTAAATCTTCCCACAAAGAAAAGTCTAGGCTAAGATGGCTTTACTGAGGAATTCAATCAAACATTTAGAGAATTTAAATCAATCCTTCATAAATTCTTCCAGAAAATAGGGGAGGAGGAAACTCTTCCCAATTAATTTTCTGAGACCAATATTACCCTGATGCCAATGCCAGATAAAAACATGACATGAAAGGAACACTACAGATAAATATACTTCTTGAATATAGATGCAAAAATGTCAATAAAATTTAAGTAAGCTAAAATGCCAGAAATATGTGAAAAATATTAAACATCATACCAAGAGATTCTTTTAATCCCGGGAATGCAAGGTTAATTTAACATCTGAAAATTAATGTAATATATTAATAAGATGAAGGACAAAAACCACATGATTATCTCAACAAATTCAGAAAAAGTGTTTGACAATATCTAATATCCATTCATTATAAAAACTCTCAACAGCCTATCATCTATGAAAGATCTATAGATAAAATCATACTTAATGGTGAAAGACTGAATGTTTTCTTTCTAAGACTAGGAATAAGGCAAGGATGTTCACTCTCATCAGTTCCATCTAACATTGTAATGGAAGTCCTAGCTAGTGCAATCAGGCAAAAAACAAACAAAAAGAGGCATCCAGGTTTGAAAGAAGAAGTAAAACTATTTCTATTCCAAGTTTACTGAGTTTATCCTACTGGGAGTTCATGGAGCTTCTTGGATGTGTAGATTTATATTTTTCATTATTTCTTCAAATATTCTTTCTTCCCCTTTCTTTCTCTCCTCTCCTTTTGGACTCCCATTATGTGTATGTTAGTACACAGGTCGCTGAGACTCTGTTCATTCTTATTCATTCTTTTTACTTTCTGTTCCTCAGACTGACTAATCACAACTGACCTATCTTCAAGTTTTCTCATTTTTTCTTCTGCCAGCTCGAATCTGCTGTTGAGCCCCATTAGTGAATTTTTCATTTCAGTCATTTTACTTTTCAACTCCAGAATTTTTGTTTGGTTCTTTTTTATAAAAGCATACCTCAGGGATATTGCAGGTTTAGTTCTAGATCATGATAATAAAGCAAATATCATAATAAAGCAAGTCACATTAATTTTTGGTTTCCTGGTGCATATAAAAGTTATGTTTACACTAACTGTAGTTTATTGTGTGCAATAGCATTATGTCTAAAAAATGCACATAACTTAATTTAAAAATACTTTATTGCTTTAAAAATGTTGGCAGAGAGACACAAAGTGAGCACATGCTGTTGGAAAAATGGTGCGGATAGACGTGCTCAATGCAGGGTTGCCAAAAACCTTCCATTTGTAAAAAATGCAGTACCTGCAAAGCACAATAAAGTGAAGTGCAATCAAATGAGGTGTGCCTGTAATTTCTATCTTTATATTCTTATTCTTTATATGATGATACATTGTTTTCCTACTTTCGCTTTTTAGACATGGTTTCCATTAGCTCTTTGAACATATTTAAAATGTTCAAATACCTATTTTAAAGTTTTAATCTACAAAGTCCAACATCTGGGATTCCTCGGGGACAGTTTCTGTTGATTGTCATTTTTTTCTGCTCTGTATGGGCCATATTTTCTTGTTTCTTTGCTTGCCTCATAAATTTTTGTTGAAAGCTGGATATTTTGAATATCATAATATGGCAACTCTGGAAATCAGATATTCCCTCATCCCCAGAGCTTGTCGATGTTACTGCTTGTTGTTGTTTTTCTAACAACTTTACTGATATAATTTACTGATATAGTTCTGTAAAGTCTATTCTCTTTCTTATGTTTGGTCACTGAGGACTCTGGTCAGCCTGGTGATTAGCCAACAATTGAACAGAGATTTCCTTCAAGCCTGGAACCAAAAATTCTCCCACTGTTTGCAGAAGGGTTCTCTGTGCATGCTGATGCATGTCTTCAACATTCAGACAGGCAGTCTACAATACTACCTTGGTCTTTACTTCTAGTTTGTGCAGGGCCTCAAGGTTGACCAGAGAGGTGAGCTTAAGGCCTTCTCAGGTCTTTTCTGAGTATGCACACAGCCTTGGACTTGCATGCAGTCTTCTACATTCCCAGAAATACGTTGGAAATGTTCAAAGCCCTTATTCCCCTACACATCTTAGACTTTCTTCCCAAGCTTTTTGGTAAGTCTATTGTTTGTCTCAACCATTATCCGTTGCCTCAGGCAGTAATAAATAAAATATTTGCCTGTAAATATTTCAACAAATATGCCCCCAGGTAGTGACCTTAGGACTGGGTGAGTTTGGAGCTAGGCAAGATAAAGACATACTATTCAACCAGGTATTCCAGAGGGCCACCAGACAGATCAACTAAAGGCAATTCTTTGCAAATGAGGTCCTTCTGCCCCATCTAGTACTGCTATTGGAATGTAGGATATTATTTCCAAGACTATAACTAAGCTGGGGAGTGGTAGATAAAACCAGGGTGAGTTAAAATGCTACGATGCTCTGTTCTTGCCGATAATCAGCCATTTTTCTTGAATAAGCACTCTGAGTTGCTGCAAGCTTTTGGTTAATTTTCAAACTTCTGAAAAAGTTGATTCTGACAGTTTTTGCCACCTTTTTCACTACTTTTATGAAAAGGCAGACTTCTGGAGTTCCCTACTCCATTTTCAACGATTTCATTTTCTATTCACAGATGACATGATCTTGTATATGGAAAGTCCCAAAATATCCACTGAAAACCTATTAACACTAATAAACAAGATCAACAAAATTGTATGATATAAGAGCAATAGACAAAAAAATCCATTGTATTTCTAGGTACTTATTATAAATTATTGGAAAATGAAATTAAGAAACAGTTCTATTCATAACAGCACCTAAAAGAATAAAATGCTCAGAAATGAGTGCAATGAAAGAAGTCTATTGCTTTACACTGAAAACTATAAAACACTGTGCCAAGAAATTAAAGAAAATATGAATAAAAGGTAAGATATTTTATTTTCACAGATTGGAAGATTCAATATTATTAAGACAGCGATTTTCCCAAAATTGGTGTATAAATTCAGTGCAATTCCTATCAAAGTCCTAGCTGCCATTTTTACAGAAACTGAGGGACTATCCTAAAATTTATATGGAAATGCAAAGGCCCCAGAATAGTCAAAATAATCTTGAAAAACAAGAACAAAGTCAGAGGACTTGTACTTCCTGACTTCAAAACTTACTATAAAGCTATAGTAATGAAGACAATGCAGTACTAGCATAAGGATAGACATATAGATCAATGGAACAGAATTGAGATGCTAGAAATAAACCGTTACATTTATGGTTAATTGATTGTTTACAAAGGTGTCAGTGCTATATGATACAGAAACAACAATCTTTTTCAACAAACAACAGAGACAATTTTTAACAAACGGTGCATGCAAAAAAATTTAAACACTTTCCTCACACTATTCACAAAAAGAAAATAACTCAGCGCATTGTAAATCTAAATTTAAAAGCTAAAAGTATAAAACTTTCCTAAGAAAACCTTTGCGACCTTGAGTCAGACAGAGTTTTTAGACACTATGTCAAAAGCAAAATCCATTTAAAAATACTTAATAAATTGAACTTTACCAAAATTTAAAAACTTTGCTCTTCAAAAAGCACCTTTACAAAAATTTAAAGATGAGCCAAATAATGAAAACAAATATTTACAAATCATATATCTAATAAATATATAAAGAACTCTTCCAATTCAACAGTAAGAAGACAAACAACCCTGTTAAAATTTTGGCTAAAGATTTGAATAGATGCTTCACCAAAGAAAATACCTAAATGAATAATAAATACATGAAAAGACGCTCAATCTCATTGTTTATTAGTGAAATTCAAATCATAACCACAATGAACTGCCACTTCACTCCCACTAGAATTGCTATCATCAAAAAGAGAGAAAACAATAAGCATTGTCAAGGATATACAGAAACTAAAACCCTCATACTTTGTTGGTGAGAATGTAAAGTGGTCCAACCACTTCGGAAGACTATTTGGTGATTTCCTCAAAATTTGAACATAATTTTAGCAGACGATCCATCAACTCCACTCCTAGATATCTACCCAAGAGAAATAAAACCTTATGTCCACATGAAGACTTGTATGTGGGTATTCATAGCACCATTATTCATAAAAGTCAAAAAGTAGAAACAATCAAATATCTATCAACTGGGAAAGAAGAAACAAATGTAAATCCATACAGTAGCATATTGTCAGGCAATCAAAAAGAATTAAGTACTAATATATGCTAGAATATGGATGAACTTCAAAAATATTATGCTAAGTGAAAGAAGCCAGAACCAAAAGATTACATATTGTATGATTCCATTTGTATGAAATGTCTAGAAAAGGCAAATCTGCAAAAATAGATAGTAGATTAGTCACTGCCTGAGGCTGGGGGTAAAAGAAAGAGTTGCAGATAAGCATGAGGGATTTCTCTTTTGAGGAGATAGAAGTGTTCTAAAACTGGATTGTGGTGATAGCTGCTCAACTTCATAAACTCACTAAGAATCATTGAATTGTACACTTAAAATGGGGGAACCTATGGCATATAAATTATGCCTTAATAAAGCTGTTTAAAAAATTAAATGAAACTATGATAATAAAAAGGCTACCCCTAAATAAATTACTATTAATCATATTAAGTCACCAGAACAGCAGTGTGGATGAATTTACCAAAAGCACAGCCTAAAGGAAAGGAATTAATTCCTAGAGACAGAAGCCTGACTTCAACAAATGAAGAGACCCCACAGAGAACAAGAGGAGCACAGTCTTGTGCTTCCCATCCCAGGAGGCTTTGAGGAGGGTGCAACCATATCCCATTGCTGCATCCATCACTCCCGATCTTATACTTTTCCAAAAGGAGAAGGGAGAGCAAATTACAATTTACACTAGTCTGAAAATCCTAAGAATTACGTGCCTATTGAGGGAGTCTTGGTTTTCAAACAAGTGTTTTGAAATAAAGTATCAGATGTCCTTCCAGACATAATACCAATAGTAAATATTAGAGTTTAAGGAGGACTCAGTGAGACCACACCCATGTTCCACACTGGAAACTGACCCATATGACTCATTTTAATCACAACTCTCCTGCCCCACATACCCACAACAGACGAAAAAACAATTTTCACAAATAATCATAATAGTTGCCATTTACTGGACACATTGCGCATCCGGCATTGTAGTCAAGGCTTCAACCCTCTCAACAAACATAACCCTATGACGCAGGATTCATCCTTATCCTCACTCTACATATGAGGAATCTGAGAACTGAAGAGGTTATGAAACTCACCCACAATCATGTGTCTGGTAATTACTGGAGCTGAGATTCTTCCCTCTGAGCCTCCTACCTGCTTAGACCAAATTCTCAGCCCCTACTCTCTACAGCTGTGTTCCTCAAGCTTATTTTCTTTAATACATCCTGACCCAGGATATACAAGTATATCTGTAAAAGGAGTTTCACAAAACAATACTTAATGTCTACTATGCAAAATATTTTTATTCTATTTGTCTTATTTTACTTTTTAATATTAGGTTGGTGCAAAAGTAATTGCATTTTTGCCCTTAAAAGTAATGGTCAAATATCTTGGTCAATACCACCAATATAATTTTAAAAACACTACTACACAGAAAAACCTGTATAGTCACATGGATGTGAGACTCTGCAAAAATTTTCAAGACCCTTCTAGGTATGTCCATCAAAGTCAAGCAACTGCCAGGCTGAATACCTGCCTACACTGCAACCCTTCACCTGCCAGAGGAAGGAGGAAGAGAGAGCTAAAAGCCTGAGCAAGTAACCCAGTGGATAGCCCCTACTCAAGGGTGCACTAAGCGAGAATCTAGCCACGAGGAGGGCAAGAAAAGAGAGAAGCAATCTATTTGCCTTAAACAAAGTGTACAGTAACAGAATTCCTAGCAACGCACCAAAAGACTAAGAGATTCTAAGAAAACCTCCTGTTTTCCTATGACCAGAATATCATAGGTAGACTTTATTCTCAAATTCACCTTGCTTAATACCACCTTAAGACAACTTATAGGGGCCTGTAAGAGCTCAAACCTGGTCCACTCTGCCACTCACATCTCCTACCACATCAACACCATAACTCAGATCCCAAATTCAGAGACACCAGAAATCCTTTCTGTTCAATTTATAATTAAAAGGGTGTAGCTTCTATTTGAACAGCTTCACCAAGTGAAAAACTTTTAAATGATTTTCTGCCTACATATTTCCACTTTATTAAAATGAAAACATAACCCCAGATGATTATTTTCCCTTGCATCATTCTGGCATTTTATCTTCTGCTTATTTGAGGACCATTGTGTTCTTTTGCATTCATCTTGGTAATCCTAGCAGACTTCCCCACAATTCATTTCTCTACAGCGTTACCTCTGTTCGCTTAGATTTTCTGCTGATGTAACTGCTTGGGCTGATCAAAAAGGTGAAGAGGGGATTAGGGAGGTCCATATTAAAGGTTTTAAGCATGTGTGTTCTCAATTATTTTCTTGATCTGGGAGATTACATTGGAAGAGTTATCTCTGTCTCCTTAAGAAGAGAGTTTGCAAAAAGCACAGCATTGTTGAGATTCTGTTATTGAGGCGTTGGAAAGGATTACTCCTTTTTCCTCTGTCTTTAACCACTGCAATCCTAAGAAGACTCCTTTATGAAGCCTCTGCTTCAAAGACCTTTGAGGTGCAGATGTCTGCAAAGTAGCTCAGATTTAATATTCCCGAATCAGAACTTCTGACTCTGGCCACTATTTCCACCCCAACTGCTTCTCCCCATCGCCCACCCCCACCTTCCCATTATCAGAAAACAGTCACCTCCTTCCTCCCAGTCGCTTTGGCCTAAAATCCAGAGGCCCTCCCTCTGAATTTCCCTCCCTCATTAGCCACCATACATGATTCATTAGCAAGTCCTATCCCCCTGCTTTCAAAATAGGTATGAAATTCAACCACTTTTCCCCATCTCTCTGCTCAGAAGGCCTCTTCTTCATGCACTGGAACTACTGCAGTGATCCTCAAACTGATATCCTTGTTTCTGCTTTTACTGCTTCCAATCCATTCTCCACCCAGCAAATGGAAGATCTTATAAAAATTTAAAGCAGATCATGTCCTTCCTAAGCTTAAAATCTGAAATACATTTCCATTGCAGTTAGAATAATGATGTCCTTGTTCTATAAGGTTCTACACAGGTCACCTCTCCCACCTAATCTCCTTCTACTGCCCCCTACTTGTTTATTGAACTTGCACCACACTGGCTTTCTTATTTGTCTTCAAATGTACCATGCTTATTTCCACTTAAGGGCATTTGTACTTACTGTTCTATCTGCCTAGAACACTGTTCTACCAGATTGTCACATGACTAGCTCCCTTCTGGTCTCAGCTCAAGTGTCATAACAGTAGCCTCAGAGAAGCTTTCTATGACTGCCCCAGCTAATGCTCTCTGTCCACCCACTCACTATCACATTACCCCATTTAATTTTCTTCGTAGAACTTATTTGAAATACTTTTTGCATACTTGTTTATTGTCCGTGTCCTCCATTGCAGTGCGAGCTCCAGGGAAACAGGAACCATTGTCTCTCTTGTTCACTGGAGTATGGCACTACCTAGAAGAGTACTTGGCACCAAGAGGGCACTCAATTAATAGTCAATGAATGAACTGGCATGCCGCACTCTTTCTGACATCCTTTTGTACATCCACTAATGTACAAATAATATAAGCTATCAATCAAATATCTTAAGTAAGGTCTTTTCCCATGCCCTCCTTAATGACATCAGGGATATTAAAACTATGAAAATCTAACTCTGAGGAATTAATTCTGCCCTAGTCTACTCTGGCTCATTTACATCTTATAATTCACTGATTCGAAAAACTTTTACTGAGTAATTAGCAAAAGCCAGGCAATGAGTAACCACAGGTACCTCACCTGATTGGAACCTTCACTTTTTACCTTTGTTAGCAATTGGTGAAGACTGTATACACCATACAGCCAAACACTAATTGCAATTGTATATTGTAAAAGACAACTACTTTCATTTAATATTGGACAATCAATCAGAGGGCTAATAATAATTTCCTATTATTTAGAAGGAGCTTTATGCCAAACAGCAGGGTTGTTTTGTCTTGTTTTATTAAGAAAAACTAAATAAGAATTAGATGGAAGAAAGCTGTACTATTCAAATACAGAATTTTACTATGTGGGAAGAGGAGGAAATGGAGAGCTGATTTTTTCTTCAAAGGTAAAAACCAACAGTGGGGAGGTAGAATTTCTTTGAAATCTGCAGCACATAATTTACTGCATGAAAGTGCAAGCAGCCAGTTCTTGGAAACAGAACAGCACCATTAGGGCATCTGTTTCAATTACAAACCAGTTTTGGTTTAGCCATGAACATTCAGGAAGTTATTAGAATTGCACAGAATCATTGAATGTTGGCACGAGAAGGAAACTTGGCACTCACGTTGTCCTCCACTTTTCTCAATTCATACATAAAGTCACTGCAGCCAGGCCATGTCAAGTGGCTTGTCCAGTGTTTCACAATAAGTTAAGTGGCCAAGTTAGAATTCATAATCAGGTTTTCTGGCTCATTGGCTCTGCCATACACAGTTTGTTGCCTATCCAATTGCCCATCCCTCTATCTTTCCCCATCTCCTACTTCCCTGCTCATAAAATCCTGATTTGTTTTTTTTAAAAAAAGAAAACCACAGGTGGAAAATCTGTGATTTCAAAAAAGAAGAGCCCGTCTGCCAGCCCCAGCAAATAAATCATTATTGGACTAAGTGGTCTTCTCATATCCTTTAGCCTGTATTGGTCTGCCATGGGCCTGTGACTTATTTCTGTCCAATGAGATCTAAAGGACAGTCTTCTGGTAATGTGTAATTTCCCCTCCTTCCCAAGAAAAATACAGAACCTCAGAAGAGGAAAAAAAAAAAATCCTTTTCAACTCTCTTTTTGCCTTGAACTCAGGTGTCACCCCTAGGGATGCTGCAGTTATTTTGCAACCGTAAGACAACAAGTCAATAGACTAAGTATAGCAGAAATAGAGAAAAGGCCTAAGTTGCTGAAACAAAAGCAGTCGCCCACTTCCAGATTTCTTGATAAGCAAAGAAAAATAACTCCCTGCTTCTTTAAGCCACTGTCGTCAGATTTTTCTCACTTGCAGCAGGACCCGTTCCTAACTTGTACTGCGTCCCAGAGACCTCCAAACTGTGATTTTAGGAGCTGTAGAAAATATGTTGCTGTCCCTTAAGGGTCAAGAAAGGTGAGGGATGAAGAGAGAGAGAAGAATCTACAATTACAGGCCCCTAACCCCAAAGTGAAACTGAGCAGCCCTTTTCCCTCTGAGTCTCATATTGAACTTTCATAAACGCTTTCATTGAAACAACATATCCACACTCTAGAATCATTTTGAGAACCGTTACAGCATGCCAGGCAGGCCTTTGCTTTCAATAAATGAAACCACAAATAAAAGGCCAGGGGAGCTCAATAGGCAGATTAGTCCCCTGCAGATGCCTTTTGTAAAGAGATGAACCATCTTTCTATTATATAAAAATATGGATTTCACACGTAGGTTCACTTAGAATGGGGTGAGCTTATCGTCTCCCTCACCAGGAGCCTTGAAATTGGCCTCTGGGACTGCACTGATCTCCTCACTCCTTTCATTTCCAACCACTGGTATGTCCTCTGATACCAGCAAGCGGATAAAATGATAAACATCACCAGCCACTCAGTTTCAACTCCCCTTTAGAGACTAAAGAGTGGAGAATGGTTATTAATCTGCACTGTGAAGAATGGGTTTTCCTGTTCACTAGAGAGCTGGGGGCAGGGACATGGTTTGGGGACACCTGGACTGGTCATTGATTATGATTTCTCCTCCTCACAAACCAAGAAAGTCTGATCTTTGCAAAGCTTTTCCTAATTAGAAGTACAGTGATTATTAATGTAAATACTTCCAGAATGCTCACGTGAATCTTGAGGAGAAAAGGAGAGTTTTATATCAAGAATGTGGCTATTTTCCCAACTCAGATAGGACCCACATGGGGAGAGTATCTCTGGTAGCCACAAGCACAGCAGAAAATCCAGGAGAAGGGAAAAAACAGAGACAAGCTAGATTGCATCTATTAATGTTGCATAACCTCCTTGCTTCAAAGCCTGTATCCTCGACTTAGTTGGGAAGTTCAAATGTGTGTGCATGAACATCAGATACCTCTGTGACCATCTCACATACTCCCAGCCCACCTTTTACCTTATCCATTGCCATGGCTACCCGCTTTATGCACACGTAACTTGACAGCACCTCAGTTTAGCTCACTGTGTGTTTGGCTCTCTGACCCAGGATCCTCTGATGCTACAGTATGGGCTATCCTCAAGACTTATGCATGGCTGCTCTCACTTATAAGTGGGAGCTAAACATTGGGTACACGTGGACACAAAGATGAGAAAAATAAACACTGAAGATTCAAAAGGGAGGAAAGAGAAAAGCACAATGGTTGAAAAACCACTTATTGAGCACTACCTTCACTACTTGGGCGATGGCATCATTAGAAGCCCTCAGCATCACACAATATACCCATGTAACAAACCTGCACACATACCCCCTAAATCAAAAATAAAATAAAATATAAAATGACTCATGCATAGTAGAGCTGGAAGTAAGAGGAAGCCAACCTCCCATGGGGAAGCCCCTGACTAATGGGGGAGAAGAATTGGTGAGTTTATCTTTTGTTCCCCAGAAAGACAATTCAGAGGTACAACCACACAGCTCCTCAGATGCTCGCAACTGGTCTAAGCCCCAGTAGCCCACAGCAGTGACCAATTCAACAATGCATCCTTGGAGTGACTCTCCTTCCTTCCCTGATTCACTCTTTCCAGTTCTCTGTTTCTTTTCCCTGGGATCACTTCCCTAAAGAAACTACCTGCCTCCAAGTTCTGGCCTCAGGAGCTGCTCTTTATGGGTAAGAGAACGCATCCCATCAATTTATAACCCATGTGGAATGTCACAGTCTCCATCACTCCAAGAAATGCTAGGTCTGGGGAGGACAGGGCTTCCTAGCATTTGTATCATCTGAGCTATCATCAAGGAGGCATGTCCTTCTGCCAGACGGCTTCTGTGGTGGTCTTAAAACATAACCACAAATTATTTGACATTCCTCCCATAAATAGGTATGGTTTATGACCGCTCATTCCCCTTGAGTCTAGGCAGATTCATGACCACTTCCACCAATAGAATATAGCAAAAGTAACACAATGCGGCTTCAAGGCTAGGTCATACAAGGGCTTGCAACATGTACTTTGTTTTCTGGATCACTCGCTCCTAGACCTTGAGTTACTACACACCAAATCTGACTATCTTGAGGCCACCATGTTGGGGAGGCCATGTATAGGTACTCTGTTCTCCAGTCTCAGGTGAGCCCAGTCTTCCAGCCATTTGATCAAGGTGCTGGACATGTGTTACGGTCTGAATGTTTGTGTCCTCCCCAAAATTGATACACAGAAACTTAATACCCAATGTGATAGTATTAGAAAGTAGAGCCTCTGGGAGGTTATTAGGCCATGAAAGCTCTGCCCTCATGAATGGGATTGGTGCCATTATAAAGGAGACCCCAGAAAAATAGCCCCTTCTACCATGTGAGGACATAGAGAGAAGGTGCCATCAGTAAACAATAGAGTTAGCCCTCACCAGACACCAAATCTGCCAGCACCTTGATCTTGGACTTCCCAGGCTCAAGAACCAAGAGCAATACATTTCTGTAGTTTCTAAGCCACCCAGTTAATGGTATTTTGTTATAGTAGCCTGAACAGACTAGGACAACATGTAAATGAAGCCATCTCAGACCTATCAGTCCACCAGATAAATACTAGCAAGTGACCTCCGTTGACACTGCAAGGAACAGAAGAATCATGTAGCCAAACTGTACCCAAATTTCATATCCACAAAATCATGAAATATAACAACATAGTTGTTGTTTTAAGCTACTATGTTTGGGAATCTTTTGTTCAGCAGAAATAGATAACTAAAACACCTGGAAATTCAGGTCAAGCCTACTTAAGAGATAGCACTACTCTCCTTGAAATTAGGAAAAAGAGGCCAGGCGCGGTGGCTCAAGCCTGTAATCCCAGCACTTTGGGAGGCCGAGACGGGCAGATCACGAGGTCAGAAGATCGAGACCATCCTGGCTAACACGGTGAAACCCCGTCTCTACTAAAATACAAAAAAAATTAGCCAGGCGAGGTGGCGGGCGCCTGTACTCCCAGCTACTCGGGAGGCTGAGGCAGGAGAATGGCGTGAACCCGGGAGGCGGGGCTTGCAGTGAGCTGAGATCCGGCGACTGCACTCCAGCCTGGGCAACAGAGCCAGACTCCGTCTCAAAAAAAAAAAAAAAAAAAAAAAAAAAAAGAAATTAGGAAAAAGAGCAATTCCCCATGGAAAAGACTTTTCAAGGGTTCAGGTCACCTCGATTCTAACTTGATAATTTCTCTTAAGTCTACTCCACCCCTGTATTCTGTTTCTCTTGTCCTATCTAAGTGATTAAACATTGATACCCCTACACCTGCTGCCTCATTCCTCATGTATATAAAACTCCAAGCATCAGACCCTAATATCAAAGTGGCATCTCTGTCTTTGTCTCAGCCTTCTTAGAAATTTGTGTCTACCAAAAGAGGTTTGAGAGTATGTGTTGGGGGAAGAAAAAAGGCATTATGCCATCACACAAATAATGTTTAATGCATTATAATGTCAGGATGTACGCAGAGGGAGGAAAAAAAAGAGTTGTTCAAAGGCCGTCACAGGATGAAAACACAATAATTGGGAGCTAGTAGGGATTCTGAGACATAAAACGGTTGTTACTGCCTTTTATGTTTCTGTTTGTCACATTTAATAATAGGAATATTTTACATTTGTATAATGCCTCACAGTTTAAAGAGCACTTTTCTATATATTAGCTCACATTCTACAAGTCTTCTATGTATGAGTTCACCTACATCCATGACTTCAAGACATATGACCTGCATGGAGATAACTCCCAAGTTGCCCAACAAATCTCTCTCTCTCTCTCTCTGTCTCTGTCTCTCTCTCGACTTCTAACTGCCTCCTAAACCTTTCCACATAAATATTCTTAAGACATCTCAAATTCATTACTTCAACACTCAATTCATTTTCCCCACAGCCCTCCCAACACATGTACACACACACACACACACCATCTCTTCCACCTTTGTTCCCAACTCAGATAATGGTGCTATGTCCTCCAAGACTAGAAAGTCTGAAGTCAAGAAGTCATCTTCTCAATCTTCTCTTTCCCCTCAAAGCCCATTAGTTGTCAGGTCCTGTGATCTCGGTTTCCACAATACCTCTCAGATTTGTACTCTCCTTTCTATTCCCCCAGGTGCCACCACGAATTCAGACCCTCCTCATCTGTCTGGATCAGGGTTAGCAAACCACAGCCCTTGAACCAAATTCAGCCCTCCACCTATGTTTGTAAATAAAGTTTTATGGAATATAGCTGTGCTCATTAATTTGTATATTGTCTATGGCTGATTTCACACCACAGCAGCAGAGTTGAGTGGTTGCAACAGAGACTGTAACAGCCTGCAAAGCCTCAAATCTGCTCCTTTCCAGAAAAACTTTGCCAGCTCCTGGTGTAGACAGCCTGAATAAATCTGCAAGAGAAGAGACACCCTTAGACTTTTAATTCCTCAGAGGTATTTTTTGCCACCAAGGAGAATATGCCAACAATTTTGCCTTCATGGTGCCCAGTGTCTGCCTCGTATGCAGAGTTTATAGTGTTGATTTATCACAGTTTTTGTCATTGAAAACTGACTTCCTATTATGTAATGAGCTTTATCCCTGTGGGCGTTTTGAAATGAGCATATACCTGTAATTCTATACATCATATCACAGGTTCCTCAAGACTAAGTCAAGACTCACAGCTGGTTGTCCATGGCTGTAGTGGAAAGAACTCAACACCTCATGTTATACGCTGTGTTTCCCTTGTTGTTGTTGGGTTTTGATTATTTATTCTGTATTCTTTGACATTCTGAAGACTTTTAGGACATAGTCCTAACTTCATTACATTTAAGGCAATGGAATAAATAGAAATAGCCATTTTTAGTTCTACCCTTCCTTGCTCCAACAGGCAACATTGACAGTTTCTATATGATTACAATTGGTTGAAAAGAGAAATTTCTGTATTTCTGCATTTGTTTTCTATTGCTACATAAATTACCACAAACTTACTGACTTAAAACAACACACATTTATTATGTCACAGTTCTGTAGGTGTTAGTCTGGGCACAGAGTGCCTGAATTCTCTGCTCAGCATTCTCACTGGGCTGGCATCAAAAGGTCAGCCAGGGCTGTGCTTCTTTTCTCAGGATTGGAGTCCTCTTCCAAGTTCACGGGTATTTGGCAGAATTCAGTTCCTTGTGATTGTCAGACTGAGGTCCCCATTGTCCTGTTGTTAACTGGGGACTACTCTCAGCTTCCAGAAGCTGCCCAAAGGCAATTCACTAGGGTGTTTGCTTTCTTCCGGGCTAGCCAAAATGTCTCTCTAAGATTCTTTTCTGTGATCAGTGGAAGAAAACTCTCTGCTTCCAAAGGGTTCACATGATTAGGCAAAGCATATCCAGATAATCCTAAAGTTAGATGATTTGGGACTTTAATGGCATCTGCGAAATCCCTTCACAGTGTCACCTAGGTTAGTGTTTGAGGAATAACTGGGAGAAAGCACAGGTACACCAGGTAGGGCAGGAATCTTAGAATCCTACCTACTGCGATTTCTTTCTCCATAATGCCAAACAGCCAATTTAACTAACTGTTCAGTGATTTTAACTGTGTTTTAGAAAGCTTGTTCATTCTGTCAGAGATTTGAGGGGAGTGAAATCATGAGGAAACTCTGGAAATTTTCAAAATTCCTTCCAAATCTCCCTTTTTAAATGAAGACTAAGTTTAGAGGTGCTTTGTGTTTGTGTTTTTGTTTTGTCTCACAGACACCAGATACAATGGCACCAACTTTTCAAATGTCCCTTTATGAAAGCCGCTTCCTGCAACGCCAAAAAGGCACAAATACATCTAGCTTTGTTTTAGGGAAAAAAGTCTCTCAATATTTTCCATGCTATTTAATTTCATCTTCAGGTCTCTGTTTTTTTTCTCTTCGGGGCGTGTCTAATGGAATGGAGGAATGGAAAGTAGAAAGTGTCTGGAAAATTAATATAAACTTCTTTCCTGGCTCTAAATGTTTAATAATTCCTTAGCCAAGAAGCATAATTTTTTTTTTGAGTTTCACTAGTTTTTTTTTTTTTTTTTTTTTTTTTCTGTAGTTCTCTTTATTACTGGCTAAATGTACTGCCAAGGCTTTTCTTGTTTTTTAACTTTGGTCTGAAATACTTAAGCCTATCACACGTTCCCCCTTGTTTACTCTCTTACGAAGAATTTTATCGTGACAATCATCACGTAATCACCTAAAATGTATTTTTCCAATTTGACTTATGCTTGCAGACTCCAGTGTTGTCTCATTATTTCTATCATAATATTACTTAAATAGTCACACACTAAAAATAAGCTCCTCATGCTTATCACTCTTTATGCAACTATACAACTAATTAATAAATTAAATGCAAACAAAATTACAGAGCCAATAAATTCAGATGATCAGCATTAATCCATCATAATTTAATATGATGGATTATGTTGCTTTGCTAAAACTAAATCACCATTATTGAATTTAATAGTAGAAAGATGTGGCCTTCACTTTAATTCTATATTTCATCTATTTCTGTATTTTGACTTCTATACAGAGAAAGTCTATTTACATAAGAAGGTTGTGCACAAATAATAACTTTATGGCTTTGCTTGTGACTTCAAGATAATCAGAGCATACATATAAATAAAACTCTTCCACTGAGCAATCTCCAAATGCCAATTTTAATTAGGCACAATGACACCTGTGTCGACCTGTTTCCCAGGCAGATGGGATAGAAAATGCAAAGGTTCTAAGACGGAAGTCTGCTTAGGGAAGGAACTCAAGGGACAGCAAGGAAGCCAGTGCAGCAGGACATCACTCTTTTTTCTGATACCAGAATGCAGCCTCTTCTCGTTGACAGTATCACCATAGAGTTAGGTACTTCTAATCACTCATGTGCAAGAACACCACATAATCAAGTGCTAAAAAAATTAAATAGGCTTGACTACACTGACTACTATATATCCATGGGGATATATTTAGTATAATTCCAAGGTGAAAGCTGAAATATTTCCAGAAGGAAAATAAGTTCTCTCAAGTTAGAATGTATAAGTGTTTACCATACAAGGAATCAGGTATCATGCTTAACTTGTAGCAAAACATATCCATATGATAGATAACTAGCAATATGATCTATCACTAACAGACATCGGATACATGAATGGGAAATCATTAAATTTACTCAAAAGAAATTTTCTCAATTGGGGTCACCTCAAAATCTACCTTTTACTTAACATTAAAGATCTTCCTAGATTTTTCTTTTTATTTTGGTCATTCCAGGAGAAAGTGCCTGAGTGAAAACTCACTCTGTTCCAGTAGCCACATCTAATCTCTTAGAAACCTAAGGAACCTTGAGTATCATCGATTCCAACTCTTCCATTTTAAAAATGAGGAAATTGAAGCCCAGAGTAGCGTGATGCTTTATCCAAGGTCACACAACAAAGTTTCACAGATGGGACTGGAACCCACAGCTTCTGGATCAACTTCCACATTCTTTCCATTGTTTATGCACTTGACTTTTTAATCTCCTGGACCACATGACTTAGAACACGGATTCTCAAACTTTAGCATGAATGAGAATCACCTGGAAGGTTTGTTAAACATATAGATTGCTGAGCCCCACCCCCAGAGACCCTGGTTCAGTATGTCGTGGGTGGCGCCAGAGAATGTGCATCTCTGACAAGTTCCCAGGTGATACTGATAATGCTGGTCCAGGGACTACAGGGAAATGCTTTCTTAGAAGGTAATGAGCTAAGTAATGTTTTGATTTTACTCAAAAGTGTGACAAGTGGAACAAAATGAATTTTTACCTGCGCACTTTCCCCTGGAATCACCAAGATAAAACTCTAAAGGCTGTTTAATGTTTGAGGTGATCCCAGTTGAGCAAAATTCTTCAATTGAGTAGATTTAATTATCTCAGTTAATATCTAATAGGCATTGTTTTTTCTTACTCAGCAGTTCAATAATTAAGCATGATTCTCACTGGAGACAAAGAAAAGAATTAAAGATAGTATAGTACTTGTTAATACTGATAAGCCTTTTGCCCTGTGGAAAAATTGAAGTAGTATTTCTATCTTATCTAAAGTAAGAAAATGGTTTTATTATTTGGGTATTAATAATTATGCCAAAATAAAGTATTTTTTACCTGACCCAGGTAGTAGATGCAACACATTCGGAATAGAATTATTTGAAATCCTTGGGTTAAAAAATGTTTTATGCTGAACATTTTGACTTTGAGAGAAGTGAATAAACAAATCTTCCAGGAAATCCTCCTTCCACTAGAGCCTATTTTATCCCAGGCCTAGATGTGCACTTCTCCAAACTTTAGAATGTATTCAAATCACCTGGGGATTTGATAAAACACAGATTCTAATTCAGTGGGTCTGGGGTGGAACCCAAGGGTCTATATTTCTAATAAGCTTCCAGATGAGGCCTATGCTACTGGTTTATGGACTCTGCCTTGAGTACAAAGGGTCTATACAGCTCTGCTCCCAACAGGTAACCAAGGCTTGCTCTATGACCACGTTCTTCAGAACCCATTCCTTTCTCTTTGTCTTCATCTACCACATCTGAACTGCTTTAGCCCAAGCTCCCCAGCAAGATGAGAACCACTGTGCCCTACCTTAAGAATGGTGCAGGGCTTCCCAGTGCCAACCAATGAGGCTTATAATATTATAACTATATAGCAATAACATTGTAACTGTTACATAGTTATAATCTTTGAATTATATTACAATATATTATAATACAATTCAGTGATGCTCCAGGTACGCTCTGCTTCGGCATCCCTTTGAGTTTCTCTTTGTTACTCTAGCTTTGGCCCTAGCCAGCTTTCTATTAGAACCTATTAAGTCATTGCCACGTGATAACTTGTTCTACCCCTGTCTGAAGATATCCCTAGTTTATTTGCTCTCAAACAATAGACCATCTGTTCAAACATTGCTTCTCTGGGTTTCCACACTCTTTCCCGAGGTCATGACTCACGGTTTTGTTTAACAAGGCGAGAGTCTAGATCCCTGGGGGCTTTTCTGCTGGCCTAGCACAAATACTAGACAGTTTTGGTGCTGGCTCCAATGTCTCTCCTGGGCTTTTCTGGGGATACCAACAACCTCACACATCTCCCCGCTCAGGTCTTCAAGAATGGTTGCCATTTCTCAGTTTTTACCTCTCCTCTGTGCACCCCATGCCCCCAATAGTCACATCTTTGCAGAAGTCATTAGCATAGCCAGAAGTAACAATGGTTAACATGACTGAACACTAAACATGTGCCAGGTACTTTGTATTGTCTCAGATCTTCACAATGAGCCCACAAAACAAGAATTATTATTTCCTTTTTAGGGATAAGGAAACTGAGTCTTAGAGATGAGCAAACTTGCCCTGGGCCACACAGATGGAGATGGCAGAGTTGAGATTCAGACCCAGCTCTGTGTGATTGCAAAAACAATATACTACATTGTCTTCCTTAAGGAACTTTGAGGAATATTTTCTCCAATCTAGATCTAGGGACATTTGGCTGGCATTGGGTAGCCTGCACTGATACGGTGGATGGTCCCATCCTGACCATTTAGTGATGTAGAATCTTTTTCATTAGCCAATGACTACTAAGAATCTAAGTATTTATAGTTTGCAGAAAGGAATAGATCAGACTCTGTAGATACCATGCTTATCTCCTCATACCCACCAAGATATAGCCCACAAAGATAAACTCCATACAGAAACAAGTTGATGTGTAGAGTATAAGCAAATAATTAGAAATTCATTATTTTAAAAAATAAAATTATATTCTTCACATCATACAGAAGTACAGATTCCAAGTCAACAAAAGACCTACAAATCAATCAACAAGCAAATATATATTTAAAATTATTATAAGGAAATGTAGTGTGATAACTTTGTAATCTAGAGGTAAGAAAAGTTCTCTTAAGCAAGACCTAAAAAACAGAAACAGGCAAGGCACAGTGGCTCACGCCTGTAATCCCAACAATTGGGAGGCCGAGGCGGGTGGATCACCTGAGGTCAGGAGTTGGAGACCAGCCTGGCCAACATGGTGAAACCCCCGTCTCTACTAAAAATACCAAAACTAGCCAGGCAGCAGGCGCCTGTAATCCCAGCTACTCAGGGGGCTGAGGCAGGAGAATCGCTTGAACCCAGAAGGCGGAGGTTGCAGTGAGCCAAGTGAGCCGAGACCTTGCCACTGCACTGCACTCCAGCCTGGGGGACAAGAGCGAGACTTGGTCTCAAAAAAAAAAAAAAACAAAAAAAAACCCAGAAACAATAAGGGGAATAAAATCAATGTATTTGCCTACAGGTGAATTGGAAACTTGTGTATGGCAAAACATACCATAAACAACTTTAAAATACAACAAAGAGACTGGGGAAAAGTATTTGCAATAAATATAACAGTCGAATATTGATATGCAGTGTAAAGAACTCCTTCAAATTCACCAGAAGAAAAACATACCAATAGAAAAAAATGGCCAAAAGAGAAAATGATCATTTAACAGCAGATAAAATATTTTAAAAATCAATACACATGTAAAAATATGTTCATTCTCACTGATAATTAGGCGAAAATAATTCTTATGAGATACCATTTTTTTCAACCTTAAGATTGGCAAAGTTAGACAACATCAAATGTTGACTGGGTTGTGGGGAAACAGATACATACTCTCATCCTCTGCTTGTGGTAGCAAGTTGGCTCAGTCATTTTGGACAGTACTCTGCCAGGATCTATTCAAACTGAAAATGCGCATCCACTCTGAAGCAGCAGTTTCACTTCCACGCATCTCTCTTAGAGAAACACCTGTACACATGCACAAGAAGATGTAGACAAGGATGCAGCATTGCTTGTACTGTCAGAAAAAGGAAAAAATTGGCTGGGCGCGGTGGCTCATGCCTGTAATCCCAACACTTTGGGAGGCCAAGGCGGGCAGATCACGAGGTCAGGAGATCGAGACCATCCTGGCCAACACGGTGAAATCCCGTCTCTACTAAAAAAAATACAAAAAATTAGCCGGGCGTGGTGGCAGGTGCCTGTAATCCCAGCTACTCGGGAGGCTGAGGCAGGAGAATGGCGTGAATCCAGGAAGCGGAGCTTGCAGTGAGCCGAGATCGCACCACTGCACTCCAGCTTGGGTGACAGAGCGAGACTCTGTCTCAAAAAAAAAAAAAAAAAAAAAAAAAAAAGCAAAAAATCCAAATGCCTATCACTTAATATACCATGTCAGCAGAAAGTGACATATACATGTGATAGAAAACAATAGAGTGGTGACATATGTGAAACTATACATATATATCCACAGGGGGTCGGGGGAGAGAGTGAGATCTCAAAAATTCATGGTTGAGTAAAAAAGTTAGGAGAACAGTGCTTTTTAAAAAGATTCACAAAAGTTAACTGAAAATAGACCATAAACCTAGATACAAAATGCAAAACTATAAAAATATTAGAAGATAACAGGGGAAGTTCTAGACGATGTTGGGTGTGTGGGTATTGCAATGACTTAGATAACAGAAACTCATTAATTTGAATTTCATTAAAATTTAAATGTTAGGAGGCTAATGCAATTATCTCCAGTGAGAGAATATTGTAACTTGGTCTGAGATGGTAGTGGTGGGATGCAGAGATGTAGAAGGACTGGGAAATCTGTCTTAGAAATAAAGTCAACAGGATTCTGATGACTATGTGTACATCTATGCAAAGAAGCACGGAATGGTCAGAAGTATATGCCCTGAGCAGCGACATCTCTGGGTTGGGATCAGAGTGAGGCAAGTGAGGCACTCAACTCAGGCACAAAAGTTAACAGGGTGCCAAAATATTCGGTTATAAAGACAGATAATATGTTAATGCATTATTATTTCTAAAATCAAAATTAATGAAAACATGTATGACAAAATATCAAAACGTTAAATAAAGACAATATCACTATGGCTGATTTTTCATTTTGCCTCAAGCTCCAGTGTGACTCGACACTGCACAGTTGCTGACCCTGTATTTAACATTTTGATATTTTGTTCATTGAGGAATTTTTGTACCAATTTTGATTTTTTAAAATATTATATTAAATACTATGTAACTTTTTTTATTTTTTATTGATGCATAGTAGATGTACATACCTTCAGGGTACATGTGATAACTGAATACATTCATATCAATTGTAAAGATCAAATCAGTGTACTTGGGATATTCATCCCCTTAAAAATTCATCCTTTGCTGATGCTAGAAACATTCAAATCATTCTCTTCTAGCTATTTGGAAATGAACAGTAAATTATTGTAAACTATAGACACCCTACTGATCTTTTGAACACTAGGTCTTATTCCTTCTGTGAAACTGTGTATTTGTACTCATTAATCAATTTCTTTTCATCCCCCCACCCCTGCCTCTGGTAACCACCAATCTACTCTCCATCTGCATGAGATCCACTTTTTTTAGTTCCCACATATGAGTGAGGACATGCGATATTTGTCTTTCTGTGCCTGGCTTATCTCAACCAACATAATGACCTCCCCAGATACCATGTATCTTGATTCTTGAATGTTTTGGTGCTTTCTTAAATTTTGCACCTGAGACAAGTGCCTAACTTGCCTTATGCTAGTTTTGGTTCTACCAGAGCTGCAGGGATGGAACAAGGATAGAGGAGGTAGTCCAAGGAACTTTATTTGTGATGTTCTAATTCTTAGGAGATTACACTCATATACTACTCGAGTAATCTTTAAATATATACATAGATGAAAGACAGGACTCAAATGTGTCAAAATGTCACCAGAGTTTATTCTGGGTAAAAAGGTGTAGGGGAAATAGATCTTGGCATCACTGTATTTTCTGGGATTGTAATGGCCTTCAGTGCACCACCCGTATCTCTCTGTAGGACAAGGCACATGTTATCCTAACTGCTGGGAGCATTGGCTGCTGATGGCACACAGCTGAGTGCCTCTTTAGGTCTTGCTCTCTGCAGAAAAGAACAGTCCCATCCAAAGTTACTCCCCTTCCCTGGGGACAACCCTCAAGCAATCACTAGTCAATATAGGGATCCAACTTCCTTTAGTTTGTCCCATTTTCCTTAATGTGAGACATCTCTGAGGGGCCAGCCTAACTCCAGAGCTCCCAATGGCATCACTGAGGCCACTGTTACAACTACATTGTAGCCCAGCATCTCCCTCCATCTAATGCTGATTCCCTCATCACTCACCCCCCTCAATAAACCTCCTGCATGCAAGTCTCCATCTCAGTGTCTGCTTTCGGGGAAACTATCCTAGGTATTTTCCAAAATTCCCAAAATCCAAAAATATAACTGAATTCATGCACTCCAAACATGAGTGAATAGAATTTTTTACATTGGGAGTAAAGATTTTCAGAAGGATTTTCGATGGTATTAAGACTAAATAAGAGGCCAGTGTTGATCTATCTCATTCAGTGAGTACCATGGTGAAAACAGCGTTAAACAGAGGCAAGGACTGCTATCAGTGGCTGTTACTATAGAGGGCAGCTGTGGATCCCATTTGACATGACCTAGAACAAAGGGCCCGGCATGTCTCCGAGTTTAGAGTTTGCAGGAGGGAAACTGTCATTTGTCCACAATTATGGGAAAGAAGCTGGAAAGGGGTCAGCACTGCTCTACTCAATTTGAAAGACAGATTATCTTTTTAGCAGGAACAGCTGCCAATGTTAATTTTCAGTTAAATTAGGTAGCCCACCTCAGTTGTTCACCTGTCAAAGAGAACTTCACGACTATTTGGAGACTGATACAAATCAAACCATATGATGTGGTTTTGCTCTGTATCCCCACCTAAATCTTATTTTGAATTATAATCCCCAGGTGTCCAGGGAGGGACCTGGTGGGAGGTGATTGGATCATGGGGAGTGGTTTCCCCCATGCTGTTCTCGTGATAGTGAGTGAGTTCTCACAAGAGCTGGTGGTTTTAAAGTGTGGCACTTCCTCATCTGATCTCTCTTCTCTCTCTCCTGCCACCTTGTGAAGAAGGTGCCTGCTTCCCCTTTGACTTCCACTATGATTGTAAGTTTCCTGAGGCCTCCCCAGACAGCCAGAACTGTGAGTCAATTAAACCTCTTTTGTTTAAAAACTACCCAGTCTCAGGTAGTATCTTTATAGCAGTGTGAAAATGGACTGATATAGATAATTGGTACCGGGAGTTTGGGTCACTGCTATAAAGATAACCCAAAAATGTGAAAGTGATTTTGGAACTGGGTAACAGACAAAGGTTGGAAGAGCATGGAGGACTCAAAAGAAGACAAGAAGATGTGGGAAGGTTTGGAACTCCCTAGAGACTTGTTGAATGGTTTTTGACCAAAATGCTGATAGTAATATGGACAATGAAGTCCAGGCTGAGGTGTTCTCAGATGAAGATAAGGAACTTATTGGGAACTGGAGCAAAGGTCATTCATGCTATTCATGCTTTAGCAAAGAGACTGGCAGCATTTTGCCACTGCCCTAGAGATGTGTGGAACTTTGAACTTGGGAGAGATGATTTAGGGAATCTGGCAGAAGAAATTTCTAAGCAGCAAAGCATTCAAGAGGTGATCTGGCTTTTCCTGAAAGCATACAGTTACATGCATTGACAGATGATTGGAAATTGGAACTTATATTTTAAAGGGAAGTAGAGCATAAAAGTTTGGAAAATTTGTAGCCTGACCATGAGGTATAAAAGAAAAACATATTTTCTGGGGAGAAATACAAGCTGGCTGCAGAAATTTTCATAACTGATGAGGAGCCAAATGTTAATAGCCAAGACAATGGGGAAAATGTCTCCAGGGGCATGTCAGAGAGCTTCAAGGCAGCCCCTCCCATCACAAGTCCCAGAGGCCCCAGGAAGGAAAAATGGTTTCATGGGCCAGGTCCAGGGCCCTGATGCTCTGTGCAACCTCAGAACTTGGTGTCCTGTGTCCCAGACACTCCAGCTCCAGCCTTGGCTAAAAGGTGCCAACGTACAGGCAGCTTGGGCTGTTGCTTCAGAGGGTGCAATTCCTAAGCCTTGGCAGCTTCCGTGTGGTGTTGAGTCTTCGGGTGCACAGAAGACAAGAGTTGAGCTTTAGTAACTTCTGCCTAGATTTCAGAGGATATATGGAAACATCTGGATGTTCAGGCAGAAGTCTGCTGCAGGGGCACAACCCACATGGAGAACCTCTACTATGGCAATGCAGAGGGTAAATGTAGGGTTGGAGCCCCCACACAGAGTCCCCACTGGGGTACTGCCTAGTGGAATTCTGAGAGAGGGCCACCGTCCTCCAGACCCCAGAATTGTAGATCCACTGACAGCTTTCATCGAGCACCTGGAAAAGCCACAGGCACTCAACACCAGCCTGTGAAAGCAGCTGTGGGAGCTGTACCCACAAAGGCACAGGGCTGGAGCTGCCAAAGACCACGGGAGCCCACCCCTTGCATCAGCATGCCCTGGATGTGAGACATGGAGTCAAAGGAGATCATTTTGGAGTTTTAAGATTTAATGGCTGCCCTGCTGGGTTTTGGACTTGCATGGGACGGTGTAAACCCTTTGTTTTGGCCAATTTCTCCCATTGAAATGGGAACATCTACCCAGTGCCTGTACCCTCATTATGTCTTGAAAGTAACTAAATTATTTTTTATTTTACAGGTTCACAGGTGGAGGGACTTGCATTGTCTTAGCTGAGACTTTAGACTTGGACTTTTGGGTGAATGCTGGAATTAGTGAAGATTTTGGGGGACTGTTAGGAAGGCATGATTGTGTTTTGAAATGTGAGGACATGAGATTTGGGAGGGGCTGGGGCTGGAATGATATGGTTTGGCTGTGTCCCCACCCAAATCTCATCTTGAATTGTAATCCCCACGTGTCAAGGGAGAGAACTGGTGGGAGGTGATTGGATCATGGAGGTGCTTTCCCCTGTGCTGTTCTTGTGATAGTGAGGTAGTTCTCACGAGATCTTGATGGTTTAAAAGTGTGGTACTTCCTCATGCTCTCTTGCTCTCTCACTGCTGTCACCATGTAAGACATGCCTTGCCAATGAGTTCATGTCCTTTGCAGGGACATAGATGAAGCTGGAAACCATCATACTCCGCAAACTAACACAGGAACAGAAAACCAAACACTGCATATTCTCACTCATAAGTGGGAGTTGAACAACGAGAACACATGGACACAGGGAGGGGAACATCATACGCTGGGGCCTGTTGGAGGGTGGGGGGGCTAGTGGAGGGATAGCATTAGGACAAATACCTAATGTAGATGACAAGTTGATGGGTACAGCAAACCACTATGGCACATGTATACCTATGTAACAAACCTGCACGTTCTGCACATGTATCCCAGAACTTATAGTATTTTTTAAAAAAAGAACAGAATAATCTCTACCTATAAGTTGGATTTGCATTATTAATCTTGTAATCTTATGGATGCATTATGAATCTTGTAATCTTATAAGATTCATAATGCAAATCCAACTTATACATCTAAGATTAGTACTCTGCTAATTGGAACAATGCAGAAGTATGTATGGGATGTGACCACAAAGCAATGTTAGTGGTTCGGATTTGTGTCAACCCACTAGTCAACAGTATGGATATGGTCCACCTATCACTTTTGAACCCATCCATTCTCTACTACTGTTTCATTGTTATCCTTCATTCTTTCTCACATGCTTTGACCAGTGACTTGCTAAAATCCAAACACACTGTGCCTATAGAATTTTTCTATCTACAAATTTAGTCACACTAACCAACAGCAATTTGTTGAGTCTCCTATGGGCTGTTTTCAGTGCTTTAGTTAAACCATGATTTTTCTCAGTTAAAAAAAAAAAAAAAAGACATGCCTTGCCTCCCCTTTACCTTCTACCATGAATGTAAGTTTCCTGAGGCCTCCCCACCATGCAGAACTGTGAGTCAATTAAACCTCTTTTCTTCATAAATTACCCAGTCTCAGGTGGTATTCTTTATAGCAGTGTGAGAACGGACTCATATATCATGATACAACATGTTCTCTGTATACTAAATGGGTTTCCTAGTTCCAGCTTGTATATTTCAAATGATACAATACAACCAAAAACTCTGAAGCTTATTGTCATGAGCTTCACCCATAATATTACCATTTTGTACTTTCGTAAAGTGCTTTCGATTCAAGGATCTTTAAGAACTTTACAGGCCTTCATTAATTAGACCTCATACACCTCTGTGAAGTTATCACTGTCTTAATTTAAGGGTGTGTAATTATCAGGTAGAAAGGTGAAGTGGCTTATTTTATGTCTCCGCATCAAATCAAAATCAAAAGCTCAGCACAAAACTCAAGAGAGAAGATTCAGACTTACACAAGAATCACTAGGTTTGGGGAAAACAAATCATTAAACATGATTTCAGATGTTATTCCATCTCACTGATTTTATGCCATTTCCCTTAGAAACATTTAGTTATTTTACTAGAGTTCCTTAAAATAGAGGTAGAGATTCAAGGGCAAAGGAGACAGGCAGAACAGTAGAGGGAGAACGTGTGTTTTTTCCTGCCTGGAGTCCCCTCTCTTCTCGAAACAGAACTCTGTGGAATACCCATTCCATGTGGTCTCATGCCTATAAGACAGCATGCACCCCAGAGGACCCCTTCCATTTGATCACAGTTGAGTCAAAAATGGTCACATGAAATCAATCAGGTAAAGTGGCATCCTCTCTGGAGTGTTGCTGCCAGAGCAATGATGGGAAGGTGCTCTCTTTGCTGGAGCTGCCTAGCTGGTAGGATATGAACTTGGGGCTGGTCGCGGTCAGCCACTAAACCTCCCACATGAAGGGAGCCTGACAGAAAGATGGAAAGGAAGATAGGGTAAACCCTGATGACCTCTTTTCAGTCCCTGTGCCCTCAGGTTATTCTACCTCTGATTTTAAAGAGATGTTTTAAATAGATTTTAAATAGGTGTGTGTGTGTGTGAGAGAGAGAGAGAGAGAGAGAGAGAGAAGGGATCAACAGAGTGGCATGAAGATTACTTTAAACTGAAAACCTCTGAACAAACAGCAGCCACAGAAAGAAGCCTTATCTAAACTTAGGCAGAGCCTCCTGAAAATACAGCTGCCATTAACCCTAAGGGAGTTTCCTGTTCTGGAGATTACTTACCCTTAGCACCAGGAGGTATGAATTCAGCTGCCGCAAATTCCTTTCCCCTGTCCCAGGGGGATGGGGGACTGGGGATGGGAGTTCCACCTGGAAGGAGACTGTCGGTTAGCATTGGGATAAATAAGCCCAATAGAGCCTTCCATAACTTCCCATTGAAGCCCTACAACCCCTTTTTTGTTAAGCCGGTATATAAATCCTTAACACTGGCTGTTCAGCATGCCAACTTTTATTGAGTGTCCCCACATGCATGTGGAATAAACTTTCCTCATATTGTATTTGTTGTCAAATAATTCACAGGCCCCCACCACTTGAACATAAGTTGGTAAAGGAAAAGTTTTTCTCCCACAATATATACATAGCAAGCAGTCATTTTATATATTATATAATGTATGTGTACATATATATGTGATATGTATGTGTGTATGTGTACATATAAACACATATATACATACACACACACACACACATATATATATAGCTTGAAGTCAACTTCTGTCTCTTATAACTAATAGTAGTGAGTAGACTGCAAGGTTTGTGGCCTATGATAGGGTCCGCTTGGATACACTGAATTAGGATGAAGGTAAGGATAGGGTTCCTATCCTCACAAATGTGTTCTTTACCCTGGCAGCCAATTCTGTTACACCACTCAAACCCCTGAGGACAATCATATCACTCATTCATTGAGACAGTTCGATATTCATTCACAATTTTTAATAGGATAAAAAGAGAAGGTTTTACCTTTGTATATATTTGCTCTCATCAAAGAATCTCTAATGCTTGTTCAGCATAGATAGCTCATAAGATAATAAAAAGAGGCTGGGCGCGGTGGCTCAAGCCTGTAATCCCAGCACTTTGGGAGGCCGAGATGGGCGGATCACGAGGTCAGGAGATCGAGACCATCCTGGCTAACATGGTGAAACCCCGTCTCTACTAAAAATACAAAAAACTAGCCGGGCGAGGTGGCGGGCGCCTGTAGTCCCAGCTACTCAGGAGGCTGAGGCAGGAGAATGGCGCAAACCCGGGAGGCGGAGCTTGCAGTGAGCTGAGATCCGGCCACTGCACTCCAGCCCGGGCTACAGAGCAAGACTCCGTCTCAAAAAAAAAAAAAAAAAAAGATAATAAAAAGAAACCAAGTGGGTTTAAAGCACCATCAGGTAGAAGAGAAAACAGGAGAAGCTGATCAAAGTGAAAAAGTGGCCCTTTCAGAAAGCCAGCACAGGAAGAAGCAGACACAAAGTCCCACCAGACTGTCCTAATAGTGCCACACTATGAAAGTAGGGAGTTCAGTTAGCTAAAACAAAGAAACAAAATAAAACTCAGTCAAACATCTTCAGCTTCAACAAGTAGACACATTCACAAGTCAAAAGATTTAGAAGCCAGAAGACTATTAAATCAAGTGAATGTCTTGGTCTTGGGTTACATACGGAACTGAAACAACATTTTGCAACCCCTACTTCATTTCTAAACGTGACGGGAAATTCAGATTAGTACTATGGACCACTAGCTCACATTCCAACAGAATTCAGTGTTCGTTTTTTTATTAAAACACAGTACCAGTTAACAACCTCAAATCCTTCAGTAGGGCAGGCTTTTTTATGCCAATGAGGACCGTAGTTTAAGGTTCAACAAGTGAATACCAAGGAATGGTCTAATTTTGATGTTGTAAGAAACTGAACTTTCATTGCATAAACGTTGTTTAGTGCAAGCTTTGGAAATCTAAAAGTAAAGGTATTTTCATTGCCACTATCTTTCATTGTAATAGAATGTAACATCTATTGATTATATGAATCAGGCAGTTTTTGCTACATTGTGTTGCAGTAAGAAATAATCTCAAAATCTTAGTAGCTTACAACAACAAAGGGGATTTCTTACTTAGAAATTTTTGTCTGCCACGGGTTGACACCAGCTCTCTGTTTTCATTTTAGGGTCTGCTCCTTCATCCTGGGTCCTATCTGGGACCTTAACAATGAATAAGAGAGTTGGCAAATGCACATAAAGCTTATGCTCATATTTCATTAGCCAAAGCAAGTCACACAGTCAAGACTGACAATAGGATAGGGAAATATAGTCCTCTTCAAGTAGCCATGGCAAGTTTACATGGAAACAGGTGAGGATACATAATTTTCTTATAGGGAAGGTAAGCTTGCATTATTGGGAACAATGTTATAGTCATCCACAGTAAATAAAAATGAAGTCCATTTAGTAGGCATTTCTAATAAACTCACTCAACTAAAACATACACAATAATATGGTAAAAAGGAATCTCAACTCTCTAGGACAAATGAAAACAGTGGGATTGAAAAAGGAGGAAAAGGATAATGAGGAAGAGGAGATAACTAAAAATCATATAATATATCACGGGCTTCCAAGTTCCAGCTACTCTGTGATAAGTTCTCTATAAATGACTTCTCTGTAAAATTGGAAAAAAAAAAAATTAAACCTCCTACCCTGACCAGGCCCCCAGAACTTTGATCACATCCTTACTCCCAGTTTTAAGTACACAGTTTATACTGTAGTTATTTTCACTTCATAAATCATAAAGTAATAAAGCCGTAAGAAACTCCAAAAGGGCATCTGTTAAACCTTTCAACCTTCTTGCTTAACTTAAGAGAACAATTGACCCATTCAAGACATTTTGTTCATTGTTTCTTCATAGAGAAAGTATAGACATTCTCTTCTTGAATACTTCTTGAGTTCGAATGATAAGCCCTTCCGTATTTCAACGTTTTAGTATCAATAAATTCTTTCTTATGTAAACCCAAATGTCCTTTGTTCTGAAATAGGCAAATCATCAAAAATTTTCCTGGCAGCATTGGTTTAACTACTCCGATTACAGTCACCAAGTACTAGAGTCACACTTATATCTATCTAGACTAAAGCAATCTGTCTAAAACACAGATCTGACCATGTCATTTCGCTGCTTAAAACTCTTCAGTGGTTCTCTGATGCCTATTCTGTTGCATAAAGACCTAGTTACTTCATGAAATCTACAAGCCCCTCCCGACACCAGAATGTAAGTTCCTTGTGAACCAGGCCTTGTCTATCTTGTTCATTTCTGTAGCCAAAATTCCTAGAACACTGCCTGCCACCTTGCAGAAACTCAGCAAATATTTGTTGAATAATGAGTGAGTAAGTAAATGAATAAATTAAGGCCTTCTGTGACTGGTCTCCAACCTCACCTCCCACTCTTTAGTAAAACTGAAAGACCAGGATTTCCTCGTGTGAAAACCTTTGTGTGTTTATTCATGTTCAATTTCTTGTCCATGTTGCTCTCACCCTCTTTCTGAGCGTGGCTAACTCCAGTGCATCCTTCAAGACCTAGCTTAGACTATCTTATCCTCCAGGAAGCCTTCTCTAAATCTTTAGGCTGGACCAAGTTCCCCTTTTCTGTGTTTGCATAGCACTACATGCTTACTTCTGTCACAATTCTTAGACCTGTAAACAAGTGATAATGCTTATAATTTCCAAATGACTTGCTGCCTCCCCTACTTTTTTCCATTATTCAAAAATAATTATACTAATAAAATGGTATGAGGATTCACAATGTGAATCCATCCCATTAAATGATACTGTGTCTCTTTCAGGTGGATAATACCTGTGTCCTATATCTTGCCCATGATCCCACTGCAATGTGTGCCACACACTGTACACAATGTGCACCCAAGCAGCTCTTGGGGCTGTCAGGGATGTTGTGAAAACTAAAGAAATAAAACTAAAGAAATAATAAATAAATAAATAAATAAAATTCTTACCGCACGTGAAAACTTAAGCTGCCAAAACATACCAGCTGACAAATTGTCACTAGAACTTCTGATCCATTTGCCACCATTCTAAGTATATTATAACCCCCACTTCTGACAGCAAGGGACTAAAAAAACGCCTGACCAATGTGGAAGACTCTATTTTTAATTTTGGTTGCAATCACTACATATTTGGAGCATTCCTACTATGTTCCAAGCACTGACATATCTATCCCTCTTACTTTCTACTTCACCTACTTCTTACTCTCCATTTTCATGGTTTGTATAAAGCACATGTTTCTTGACAGCAGAAAGGGATTTTTTAAGTATCCAGCAGCCCTTTATTTACAGTTTTGGTAGCTATTTGGAGTCTAGAGGCTACAAGGAATGGCCAGAAGGATTTGATTACAGAAAGGGATTTATAAACAGGAGACAGCTCTGCTGAATCAAAAGAACTAAAAGAAGCCAGATTTGCTTAATCATTCTTATAGAAGACTATGACGTTACTGAAAAGAAAATATAATGCTTATAAAGTTATCTATTTAAAGCCTACCAAGAAGTCTAGTATGACCGCTGGAGAATTTTCTGACCAAGTACAGGATGAACCCTGGCAGGAGATTGGAAGTGGGGCACCTCTATTAGTCAGACATGGAAGAAACTGAGCTGAAATCAGCAAAAGGACCTCATCCAGTTCAAACAGGCTATGGAGCAATTGTGAGCTTCCCTGGGGGAGCAGAGCTTCCTCTGCTGTATTTCACAGGGTGACCATTTCTGTTCTCTTGGCATGCCTTTCCAACAGAAGGGGGATTTGTAAATCCTATGGAACTTTCTGCAGAGTAGAAATACAAAAATTAAATTCTTAAAAGGATTACCCTAAATTCAGACTGTAAAACTTGACAATATTTCAGGGTTAAAAGACTTCTCTTGACCCAGATTTTTGACAATGTTTGAACGAGAGCCTCTTTTTCGTATGTTTAATGAGGTGTTTACCCATATCTTGAAGGCCTCAACACAGATTGAAGCCAGAAAGCCATGCAGACCATGGGGAAAGGAAGGGACAATCCTCCTCCCCAGACAACATAGGTGGCCCATTTTTAGCATCCATATCCTCAAGCCCAGAGATGACAATGGCTCCCAGAGTTCTACAAAGCGGCTCACAGACCTCCTGCTACTCCTTAGTTATGACTTGGAAAAAGAATTTTTTTTTAATTTTTCTGGCAAACCTTACTAAAGAGTAATTTATAGAGAAGAAGTCATGGATGAACTTTGTAGTGTTTCAAGTTAATGAGAAAAACCGTATCTAAATTTTCCTCTTGGGCACAGCAGAAATGGGATTTAAACACTATTATTCAGTAATGATTGGACAGAGTGTTCCCTAACTTGACAAAGAAATTTACCTTTCAGTTAGGACCAAAACCAGGCACTTTCTGTTAAGTAGAGTTTTCCCCACTTAAAAGTGGGTGGCAGAAAAAGTTCATTATATAACCTTTTTTCTATTGAAACGTTATATCAATATTTAGCTATAACTAGCAAATTCCATATGTAATAATTAACTCTGCATGACATTTTTCTACTATGCATGAGGGTTTTTTCTTTTCAAAGGTTATGGGCTGATTTCATAACTATTCTCATTAACTAGGCTCCTTCGTTTTCCTATAAACTGAGGTGGAGAGAGGCAAAATGGCTTCCCAAAGAAAAATCAGAATATTTAGCTATTACAATTAACTTGCATTCAGTAGCAAGTTGTAGGTGACTTCCAGCCAGCGTCTGCTTCTGTAATGATGCAGCTTCATTCATTCCCAGGAAAGAGAATTTGCAAAAATGTAGTCCAATGGCAATAGAGAGTTAATAATACATATTTCTACTGGGATGTTATAAAAGATAAATGAGATAATATATGTGAAATGCCTCAAGCTCCTCAAAAGAAAGGTGTTAGACAAATTCAAAATATTGCTATGAATAATACAATAATTAAAAATAATGCAGCTTTCTTTGACCTACTCATCTAAAATAAATTAGCTCCTTTTGAATATTATATTCAAAGATATATTTCTCAATCTACATTTCTGCCACTCGGTCATTATCAGCAATTTTATGTGGGTCTTCTAGATATGAACCTTTGTGGCTTCATTATTTTCTATGATTGATAAGTTGCTTTTCCTATAACAGCGCCATACAGTGAAAGCAATTTGTGTCCCCGTTTATTTCCAATTGCCTCAAGTTAACAGCTCAGATGCTTAACGAAATCCATGATTGTCAACACTCATTACAGAAAAGTCTTGTTTCTCCTGTTCCCTTCCACCGTGGATAAGAAGTGTTTGAACACCTGCCTCATCCTACCCCTTGGGATTATAAGCTACTAGAAGGTATAGCTGAGACCTGCTGTCTTTGTATCTCTCATAAGACCTCGGGCTAAAATTGAAAGCACCACTGAAAGGTCACAGAACTTCAGGCACCCCAGGACTCCCCTAGACTCCAAACAGCTCTGCCTTTTACTTGGCCAACCCAGACAGAAAATAGCCCTGCCAGAGCTCCCTGCTGAGGAGAGCTGATTTCCTTGTGGCTGCGCTGAGACCCCAAGTGCTCCATCACACCTGGAGCACCAAGATACCCTCCAGCTGTGAGTCATTCATTCAACTGGCTTTTTCTTTTTTTTTAATTTTAATTTTAATTTTTAGTTCTAGGGTACGTGTGCAGGATGTGCAGGTTTGTTAGATAGGGTAAACGTGTGCCATGGTGGTTTGCTGTGCCTTTCAACCCATCACCTAGGTGTTAAGCCCAGCATGCATTAGCTATTTTTCCTAATGCTCTCCCTCCCCTCACCTCACCCCCTGACAGGTGGGGTGTGTTGTTCCCCTCCCTGTGTCCCTGTGTTCTCATTGTTCAGCTCCCAGTTATACGTGAGAATATGCAGTGTTTGATTTTCTGTTCCTGTGTTAGTTTGCTGAGGATAACGACTTCCAGCTCTATCCATGTCCCTGCAAAGGACATGATACCGTTCCTTTTTATGGCTGCATAGTATTCCATGGTGTACATTTACCACATTTTCTTTATCCAGTCTATCACTAATGGGCATTTGGGTTGATTCCATGTCTGCTATTGTGAAGAGTGCTTCTGTGAACATACATGTGCATGTATCTTTGTAATAGAATGATTTATATTCCTTTGGGTATATACCCAGTGATGGGATTGCTGGGTCAAATCGTATTTCTGGTTCTATGTATTTGAGGAATTGCCACACTGTCTTCCACAATAGTTGAAGTAATTTACATTCCCACAAATAGTGTAAAAGCATTCTTATTTCTCCACAACCTGGCCAGCATCTGTTGTTTCTTGACTTTTTAATAATCACCATCTGACTGGCATGAGATGGTATTTCATTGTTGTTTTGATTTGCATTTCTCTAGTGATCAGTGATGTTGAGCTTATTTTCATATGTTTGTTGGCTACATGAATGTTTTCTTTTGAGAAGTGTCTGTTCATGTCCTTTGCCCACTTTTTAATGGGGTTGTTTGGTTTCTTTCTTGTAAATTTGTCTGAGTTCCTTGTAGATTCTGGACATTAGACCTTTGTTAGATGGACAGGTTACAAAAATTTTCTTCTACTCCACAGGTTGCTTATTCATTCTGATGATAGTCCCTTTTGCTGTGCAGAAGCTGTTTAGTTTAATTAGATCCCATTTGTCAATTTTTGATTTTGTTGCAATTGCTTTTGGGCTATTCATATGCAGAAATGGCTATCCATAGGCAGAAAATTGAAACAGGACCCCTTCCTCACACCTTATACAAAAATTAACTCAAGATGGATTAAATACTTAAATGTAGAACCCAAAACTATAAAAACCCTAGAAGAAAACGTAGGCAATACCATTCAACTGGCTTTCTCTAAGCTGCTCAACAATAAAGAAGCATTCCCATACTGCCCCCAGCAGATGGGGTAGTGTCTGCAGCTTTCTTGTCACTTTAGAGGAAAGCCATTTTGGCTACACAGGGTCTGTTTTATGCTAGGCTCCCACAGAAGCAGGACAAGACTTTAAGTTTATTTGGGAGGTGATCCCAGAAAACACCAGTAAAGGAGAGGGGGGGATGAGTCAGGGAAGGAAAGGCAGTCAATAAATGGAGCCCAATCCTGTTAGAGAACTCTATGAGACTAGATAGGACACATCTCGAAGTTTCCCCTGCCAAGGGACTAGGAAGCTGGGGAATTTCTCCACCAACTCACTTCAGTCATTGTGGAGGGCTACTGAGGAGAAGGAGAGCATGGGGAATTAACTCTCTGGCATTTTTGGCTTGCACCAGCAGCCAGAGAAAGCCTGTAGGCAGATTTCACAGGTGCTCATATTTAAAAGTCAGCAGGCCACTGGCTATGCCCAGGAATTCAGACAGCACAGAATGGTCACTGGGGATCCATAAACCCAAAGAACCTGAGAGACCAAGCCTTCTTACGTTGCACAGAAGCTCTTTCCTGCCCTTATGCTTCAGAGGCCCAAGAGTCTAGAAGAGAATATTCAGGGTTGATTTTCCCTCTCTCCTTTGCCCCTACCACCATGACTACCTTTTCTTTCAGTGGGATGTTATTTGGGAGAAACTGCCCAATCTAGTCAGTTGAGAGTCACCCACCAATACAAAACACAAAATTCTCAGACAAATCTCAGAGGATGAGGTCCAGGAATGCTGCCACCTCACAGATCTCCTCACCCTCACTTCATTCATTCCTCCAGACATGAAGAAAGAAAGGTAGACCTCCTACAAAACATTTACAGATCATTGTACATTAGCTACAAATTATATTTGAAAACCAGAAGTGATACATTGTTTTTATCTCACAATTTATTCTGAAAAAAAGTAACTGATTTTTGTTCCAGAAGTTTTTTGATAGCCTTTGGCTACAAGCACTGCAATTCTAACCTACCTGGGTTAAAGTGTCAGAAGCCAAAATTAAAATCTCATGTAAGTTCAAACTCTTTCCACTGAACTAACTCAGCAAATCCCTGTGGTGGGTCACTAAACATGTTTGAAGAAATATCCCAACAGGGCTTGGGGCAGGACAAAAATGAAAGGAATTATAAATATGGTCCTCTGCTTTCTTCATTCCTGACCACCCTTACCCCACCCCTCCCCCATGCCCCACTAACCCTAGAAACTGTTCTGGGAAGGACCAAAGTGGAGAAAATTAACAGGCCCTGGAGAAGGGGCTTGACCATTGAAAAATTAAATCAAAGCGGTGATTGGTGGAATCCCTCTTCCTTCCTCCACATCAAGTCCTATATCCCTGGACAAACAAAGTACAGCCCTTTAGAGTCTATCAATCAATCAGCCAAAAATGACTTAATGATGGAGGCAGCCTGATATTCTGAACAGACCAATGAAGGGGAAGCTAGGAGAGCTAGGTTCTTCCCTAGCCTCGTGCAAACTGAGGAAACCTGAATTTTGGGCTCAGAAATGACAAGGGTGTTGGCATTGTCACTTACTTGCTCTGTGACCTTGGACAAGGTGCTTAGCCTCACCAAGCCTCAGTCTCCTCATCAGGAAAATGGGAACTCACAATACCTCCATCACATAGTTGTCACATAAAACATCTTCCACATGGCTGGCATACAGTGGGTGCTCAAGAGTTGCCTTCCCTTTTGTGGTACCCAGCACAATCAAGTGGAAAGAGCCCAGCTTTAGAGGCAGAGAGAGCCGGTTTCAAATCCCAGTGGAGGCACTCACTTTGAGCCACTAATGAACTCCCATGTGCATCATGTACTAAAGAGTTATTAATTTGTTTTCCTTCTCACCCCACCCTTTTATCTCAAAACTTACAAAAATTAATTCAGTTACCTTATATGTCCATGGACTAACCATTCTGATAAAGTAAAGTGAAATAAATCCTTCAATCCATCCCAACTGGTTCTCCTTAGACAGCTGGCTTCTTTAGGGAAGCAAGTGCTTATGGTCAATAAGGGGGGCCAGCTATAAACCAATCCAGGCCATCTTCCCCCACATTCATCCTAATGCCTGGAACTCCAGGGGCCAGAGACTGCCAACATAACAGCTGCCTCAAAGAGCTCTCTTTGGTGAGAGAGAAACTTAAAAGGATTTGTGGGAAATTTTACCTGGTGGTGTACTTTGACACCCTCTCCTCAGTAATCTCAAGAAAATTTCAGTAAAAGCAAGGTTGATTTTCATGGATATTTTTGGAGTCACATTAGTATTTTTTTCAGATGTAATATCATACTCTGATGGGTCCAGGGCCCACTTCATGAACACAAAACCTGTGCAGTCCCACCAAGCCCCACAGTCAGAAAGACCACAGGCTTGGTTTAATACTCAGCTACCACCATCTTGAAATTCTTAATCATTTTATCTTTGAGGTTATGTTTTGTAGATGTCCAATGGGATTTCAATGGAGCATGAGCAGAGGAGATACACACTGTATGTGTGTCCACCATTTCTTGCCACCCCATTCAGATATAGCTTTTGTCATTCTCCATAAGCACAGAATTCCAATGGGCCCGCAATGCATGAGAGTTCACTGAGACCCACAGCAAGTACAAGGTAAGTGTGTTACATCCATGAGTAAATAAGTGTGATTGCTGACAGTCCTGAGAGATCATGTTTTCCATACAAACTAGAATTTGCTCTGAACGCAGAAAGAAAGCAGGGACATTCTCAGAAACACGAATGACCAAGGAACTCTATCATATACTTTCTTACTCATATTACTCCTCCATGTTAACCAACCACTTCCACAGAAAATGATAACATAGAAGGAAAGGAAAAGGGTTGCCCTGTCTTTGCAAACCTTTTCCTTTCCTTTCAACTCTTCCTTATTCATCAGTAAGCTGAAGGTAGAGAGTGTTGGTAGAATGTGTGTGCATCAAGAAGTAGAATAAAAATGGTTCCTTTTCTGCAGCATTCCCACTGTTCTGAAAAGAATGAAACACATACACACATACAAACTACAGAAGACAAATCGCGTATTTGATTATTCCACATATGACTTAAGTACTCTTATATTTGCATTTAAAACTGTCATTGCACAGTACAAAACTGAATGGTAAAATGCATGCTAGTAATTTAAATTTTTAATTTTTCTTCACTTGGAACTACATTAAATAGCAGATAAAAAACACCATGGAAGTCCAAAGAGCGAGACCATGGACGAAAGGGAAAAGCTTTATATTTTAAGTATCTTTAACAGCATTTTTTCACTGCTTTTTGAACAAAGGAACTTGCATTTTCATTTTGCACTGGGCCCCACAAATTATATAGCTGACACTGGATGGATCTTTTGGTGAGAGCTAGAAATGCCAGATTTATCAAGCTTATACATACATAAAATAACCTGTGTATTCCTTATGCTTTCACTGCCAAAGAAAAATTGATACTCAGATATACTGCTTGTGTCTGCCATTTCTGACCACATTTGCCTCTCCTCAAGTTACATCCACCTTCTCCCTAAACTTAACGTTGGTCTAACCATAACGTTACCCTTCCTGTCATTGTACCCCAATCCACCAGTGCAAACATTGGATCAGAATAGAAGGGTATACTGAACCAAGATATTCCTGAACCAGGTTCCAGGTATTTACCCACTCTGTCTTTATACTGTTAGGTTTGAAATCCAGCTAAATAGGAATAGGAAGGAAAGTGTTGCCTCTTCTACTCTTCCCTGGAGAAGAAGAAGGAGAAAGGAAGAGGAGGAGAAGGAGGAGGAAGAGGAGGAGAAGGAGGAGGAAGAGGAGAAGGAGGAGGAGAAGGCTGGACACTGAGCACCTCCTTACTCTAACAAGCTCTAGACCTGTATATTTCGTGTATATGTCTTTCAACCTAGAAGAGGAACAGTTTCCAGCAGCCCTTTGCTGGCATCCTATGGTGCCAGTATAAATATTGGAAAGAGGAAATTGCCTTTAGCTTCTTCTTTTAAAAAAAATTCTGGTACTGTCTCCTCCGCAGCGGGAGCAGCTCTCCTGCCACAGCCCCTCGTCCCCTGAAAATGTTCGCCTGCTCCAAGTTCATCTCCTCTCCCTTGCTGGTCAAGAGCACCTCACAGCTGCTGAGCCATGCTCTATCTGCAGTAACAACCAGAGATACTGACAGATGAGAGCCTCAGCAGCTTGGTAGTCTCACGTCCCCTTACCTCACTTGTCTCTAGCCACAGCTTCCAAACCAGCACCATTTCAAGGGACAACACCACAACAGCCAAGTTCATTGGAGCTAGGGCTGCCACAGTTGGGGTGCCTGGCTCTGGGGCTGGGATTGGGACTGTGTTTGGGAGCCTCATCATTGGTTATGCCGGGAACCCTTCTCTGAAGCAACAGCTCTTCTCCTACGCCATTCTGGGCTTTGCCCTCTGGGAGGCCATGGGGCGCTTTTGCTTGGTGGTGGCCTTTCTCATCCTCTTTGCCATGTGAAGGAGCCATCTCCACCTCCCATAGTTCTTTCTCCCATGTCTGGTCGGCCCTGTGTGTTCCTTTTCCTATACCTCCTCAAGTAGCCTGGGGAACATGGTTGGCTCAGGGTTTGACTTGAGCATCCACAGATTGACAGAGAAAAGACAAATAAGTACTATATTAATAAGAAAAAAATTATGGTAAAATATGCATAACATAAAAATTTTCATTTTTGCCATTTTAATTGTACAGTTCTGTAGCATTAAATACATTCACATTGTTGCACAACCATCACCACTATCCATCCTTCAGCTTCTTAATTGCAGCTAGAACCTACCAGTGGCTGTTCCTCCGAAATGCCCAGCTTAGATTGCACTTTCAAATTAAGGAAGGAAAAAGAAAAACAATAAAGCCTGAAAAAACAGTTTGTAAAAGTGACTGAATCCATGTCAGAAAGACAGCCAAGAAGAAGAAAATGTCACCAACATGAATCTGAGAAAGTGAGAAACACAAGGGACTTCTGAGAGTGTAGAGTCCAACCATCCTCTTTTACATATTGTCAAGTCTTCAAAAAACCTGCCAGGAGAACCTGTTACAGTACCATGCAAAGCAGTAGAGGGGTATCCTGATCAGACTCACTGCGGTAAGGAAGAACACCATCTTGACAGTCTTAGTAGTGTCTCAGAAGGGGTAAGTTGGAAGTATCTTTATACAATTTTAGGACCTGAGCTGGGTGATTTTAAGGTGGGTTTTACAAGGTGCAAAACTAGGATTGGGCCGAGTTTATGACATACTAGCTTTGGATCAGTGGGCACAGCAAAAGACTTGAACGAGTCTTTATGAGTAAGCTGTTAGTCTTCGTAGGTGAGTTATTCTAGTTAGTTAACAGTCTTATCTTCTAGGAACTATTATTTCCTAGAGCAAGTAGCTTAAGTTATTTTTGTTTGCTCTCAGTATTTTTTAACATGGGAACAGGAACATATGCCTGGTCTCAGTATTGTTAAACACAGGAACAGGAATTTATGTTATTTCAGCTTTCAACATAAGGAAACCAAGGCAGAGAGGGGTTAAATAACTAGCTCAGAAGTGAGCAGCTGGTAACAGAGCTAAAGTTTAACCTATAGCCCCTGACTACAAGTCCAGGGCTTGATCACCACTCCCTACCCCATTACACACACACACACACACACACACACACACACACACACACACACACACACAGCTAACTGCCGGAATTACTTTCTCTTAGAATGAAAAACTTACAATATAATCACATCACAGAAAATTTGGAATAAAGAAAGGATAGCTCAAATCCCATCACCATATCAACTGTTATTTCCTTCCAGTTTTTCTTCATAAATAGTGATTTTGTTTTTGTTTTGATTCTATAGTGTTCATTTACTTTTTCTCTACAGTTTTTCTTTCTCTAAAGTCTTCTTGAGCAAGATGTGTGCTTTTTCCTGGTTCCCCTTTGTGCTTCTCCACCATCAAGGAAGAGTCTCTGCTTTTGTTGAAAAAGTTCCAGGCATTTCCAAACAGGCTGGGGCCACTAAGATTCTACTAGAACCATCTAGTCGGAAAGAGCAGTTTTAACAGGCATAGGCCCCAGAAAATGGGTCTTCCCACTGGCTCAGCTTGAGGGGCCCAAAACTCTTCAGGCAACTGACCAGTGATACTAAGGCAATGTCATTTGGTTCTCAGTCATACCCACACTTCATAATATAGTTGCCCATCCCTCCATATCCACAGGGGATTGGTTCCAGCACTCCAAGAGAATACCAAAATCTGTGGATGCTCAAGTCTTCTATATAAAATGGTGCAATATTTGCATATAACTTACACACATCCTCCCATATAGTTTGAATTATCTCTAGATTACTTATAACACTTAATACAATATAAATGCTATGTAAATAATTGTTATACTATATTTTTATTTGGATTATTTTTTATTATTGTATTGTTATTGTCAACTGAAGAAGCACAAGGTTTATAAATTTGGAAAGGAGAACTGTATTTCTCATAGAGGGTTGCAGCCTACAGGCTGGCCATCCCACAGGCTGGGATGCATAGCTTCCAGCGAAAGCTGAGAGCAAGTACTTTGAAGGAGGGAAGGGTAAGACAGGAATTTGTGCTGGATGGGTTGTGTAAGTATACACATTTAATAAGCTATAGGAGGATTTATGAATATTTATGAAAGAAGCACGCATATATCCAGTTGAGTTTCATGCCTCTTCATGGGTCACATGTACAAAAAATGGTGTGTTAGCATGATCAGAGGGTGGAGTTCTTAGCCTTCTGATGTCAAAAGGTGAAGCAGAGGATGTGAAAACCCTCACTGTACATCCTATGTAGACCGGCCAGAACCACTCCATGACTGGTGGCCTCTTATCAGGAAGGAATGCCGGTCAGTTGCTGTGTTGAAACCACAAACGGGAAGGAGAGTCTGGTCACCGCCCCAGCTACTTGGCTAAGGATGAGAAAGGAATGAGTCGTCCATTTCTGATTTTTCACTACTGATTTCTGCTTACTTCTTAGGAAAGAATTCGGGTTAAAAATTAATAAGAAAAAGGCCTATTGAGGCATGTCTTACTTCTTATCCTTTCATGGCCAGGAACTCCACTTTTCAGGTTTCTCTGGGGTTCCCCTTAGCCAAGAGGAGGTCTGTTCAGTCAGTTGGGGGTCTTAGGATTTTATTTTTATTTCTCATTATTTTTTTCAAATACTTTTGATCTGCAGTGGGTTGAATCTGCTGACATGGAACCTTCAGGTACAAGGGACCTACTGTATACTCTTTTTCATTTCTGTGTGCTTTTGCCTTATCTTTCCCCACCCTTCTCCCTGCTCTTTGCAGAGGCCTTCCAAACCCTTCCACACATGCTACCTCACTTCTTTGGTGATTCTCAGTCCAGTAATCAGCAAGCCCTTTGCTAAAATTATGATCACATTCCACAATGGGGGTATGTAAATGATAATTTATTCACAATATCCTCATTTTCAGTAAAGGAGTTCCTGAAAGGTTATAAGACAAATCACTATTAACCTAATCATATTGTGAAAGGAAAATAAATCTTGGGGCCCCAAAATCACTATGCTAAAGGAAAAAGTTAAGCTGGGAACTGGGAAAAACCTGTCTCCCATTTTGTTATAAATGCATATCTAATTGTCTCCTTTGGAGAGGCTAATCAGAAGCTCAAAAGAATGCAACCATTTGTCTCTTGTCTACCTATGGCCAGGAAGCTCCCTCCCCACTTTGAGTTGTTCCCCCGTTTGCTTAGAGTTGTCCCGCCCTTCCAGACTGAACTGATGTTCATCTTACATATGTTGACTGATGTCTCATGTCTCCCTAAAATGTGTGAAACAAAACTGTGCTCTGACCACTTTGGACATGTCATCAGGACCTTCTGAGGCTGTGTCACAGGTGCACGTCCTCAACCTTGACAAAATACACTTTCTAAATTAACTGAGACCTGTCTCAGATATTCGGGTTTCACATTTTGGTAACCACGGGGGGATTCTGAGTGGAGGTGCCCCTGACCTTTGACAAATCTGCTATCAGTGCTGAGTACCCGCATGAGCTAACTTTATGGCTCAAACCAATAGGACAATTTGCTGAGGTCTGGGAGCACTTACTCCAGAAAATCCCTGATCTCCCAAAATTTGGTTGAAATCAAAATTTTATTTTGCTGTACAACTCCCTTTTTTTTTGGACTTTTACTTGCTTCCAACAAGAAAGGCAAGTTTTTCAACTGCCATAATGATGGAAGGCAGGTAATTCCTTTATGGAGTTTGAGCTTGCTCCCGTCAGGGAGGACGAGTTTGAGGGGTTTTTTTCCTGCTTCTAGGATGGTAGAAAGCAGCCTTTAGACTGAGACCCATCCCGAGGTAAGTAGCAGAATTGGGGTTTTGTCTTGGCTAAAGTTTAACAACCAGCTGGTCTTAATTTCCCCTTACCATTAGAGCGCTCGGTGATCATACTGTTGGGGGTTTTTTTGTTGTTTGTTCCCGTCTTTCTTCCATCAGATTTGACTAACTCTACCTGACTTGGTCAAATCCGAGTGAGAATTCCAAATTATGAGTAACAAATCCTCTCTAATTTGGCTAAAACTCCTTGCAGCTGCAAAAGAGGGGAAAAAATGCACTTAGTTTCTGTATTTGCTTCCTGTCTTAAAAACCAACAAATGTTCTTTCATGTACTTTTCTTCCACCCTATACCGCCTTCCCCCTTTGCCATCTTCAGCACCAAAAAATCTAGAGAAGGCTTCTAATGATTTGAACCCCTTTAAATAAATCAGAACAAAGGTGCCACTCACCCCTTTTGGGGAGTTCTGTTTTCTTTGGAGTTTCAAGAGTCCTGGGCAGATTCTTCTTAGGTCTAAAGCTCTGTTTTCCTGTATTGCATAACCTGACCTCCTTAAGGATACCAGAGATTACCTTGTACTGTGAGAGGATTTGAGTTTGGTGTGTGTAACGGCAGACGAGAGCTACAAACTTAGGGGTGACTGAGCACAGTTTACAGGAAGTAGTCTTGGCTGTTGTTTTATTTCTTTTCTCCTAGGAAGTTGCTTAAGGATCCTAATTCTAGTTCGGAGATACATTCTAAGGGGTCTTCCCTATTGCTTTTTCTCCCCAAATTCATCTCAGTTCGGCTTGTCTGTGTGCATCTGCGTGAGGAACTGAACTGTTGTTTTCATAGGTAAATGAGAGACTGAGTTTTCTCAGCTCCGAAGACAAAGGGCATTTTGCTCCTCCCAGCCAAAAGGCACCCCTGGATGACCAGGGGCCTCATGGGAGTGTCTGGGGGTCTGACCCACCTGTGACATGCAGCAGCCCTACAGGGAAATTCCCAACAAAAATTACTTTTTAAAAAAATAGCTCATCCAGGAAACACATATAAGGGCTAATCACCTGGCACTCTGAACCCTCTCAGAGGTCATAGACCTCTAGAGACAGAAACTGAGACACGTAATGGCCCCAAGCAGGCCATTCCTGCCTGGCATCCCAGGGATCCTTTGGGAGGATGGCCAGAGGCATGGGGAAAATGCCACAGGGAGAAGGAAGTCTACAGCTGAACTTTGTAACAATTTGAACTGGTCATGAAGCCTCCTGGCCAGAACTTGGAGGAGGGCTTAAGTCCGGCATGCAGACTCCACAGGTGTGGGAAGATCTAAAACCGTTTTCTTTCATAGCTGGGAGGCAGATAGCCTGGAGCAAGTTCTCAGCCCTGCTTACCCACTGCCTAGAAACAGACTTGCTGCTGTTAGCAGGGGCACAGTGGGAGTGAGACTGGCCCTTCAGATTGCGTGGGAGCTGGGTGAGGCCTGTGACTACAGGCTTTCCCCCACTTCCCTGACAACCTGCCATGACTCAATAGAGGCAGCCATAATCCTCCTAGGTTCACAACTCCATTGACCTGGGAACCTCACCCCCATCCCCAACAGCAGCTGCACCAAGACCCACCCAAGGAGAGTCTGAGCTCAGACACACCTAGCCCCACCCCCACCTGATGGTCCTTCCCTACCCACCCCAGTAGCTGAAGACAAAGGGCATATACTCTTGGGAGTTCTAGGGCCCCACCTACCACAAGTTCCTCTCTATACTACCACAGTTGATGCCCTCTGGAAAGTGCCACCTTCCGACAGAAGGCCAACCAGCACAAAAATAGAGCATTAAACCACCAAAACTAAAAATACTTACAGAGTCCATTTTACCCCCCTGCCACCTCCACTGGAACAGATGCTGATATCCATGGCTAAGAGACCCATAGACAATTCACATCACCAGACTCTGTGCAGACAATCCCTAGTACCAGCCTGGAGCCTGATAGGCTTGTTGGGTGGCTAGACTCAAAAGAAATAACAATCACTACAGCTAGGTTCTCAGGAGGCCCCATCCATAGGAAAAGGGGAAGAATACTGCATCAAGGGAACACCCCATGGGACAAAACAATTTGAACAAGAGCCTTCAGTCCTATACCTTCCCTCTAACAGAGCCTACCCAAATGAGAAGGAACCAGAAAACCAACTCTGGTAATATGACAAAACAAGGCTCTTTAACACTCCCCAAAAATTACACTAGCTCACCAGCAATTGATCCAAACCAAGAAGAAATCCCTGATGTACCTGAAAAAGAATTCAGGAGGCTAGTTATTAAACTAATATGGGAGGCACCAGAGAAAGGCCAAGCCCAGTGCAAGGAAATCAAAAAAATGATACAAGAAGCAAAGGGAGAAATACTCAAAGAAATAGATAGCATAGAGTAAAATCAATCAAAACTTTAGGAAACACTGAACATACTTATAGAAATGCAAAATGCTCTGGAAAGTCTCAGCAATAGAATCGATCAAGTAGAAGAAAGAAATTCAGAGCTCGAAGACAAGGTCTTCAAATTAACCCAATCAAACAAAGACAAAGAAAAAAGAATAAGAAAATATGAGCAAAGCCTCCAAAAGTCTGGGATTATGTCAGATGACTAAACCTAAGAATAATCAGTGTTCCTGAGGAAGAAGAGAAACCTAAACTTTTGGAAAACATATTTGGGGGAATAATTGAGGAAAACTTCCCGACCTTGCTAGAGACCTAGACATCCAAATACAAGAAACACAAAGAATACCTGGAAAATTCATTGCAAAAAGATGATGACCTAGGCACATCGTCATGAAATAATCTAAAGTTAAGATGAAGGAAAGAATCTTAAAAGCTGTGAGACAAAAGCACCAGGTAACCAATAAAGGAAAACCTATCAGATTAGCAGCAGATTTCTCAGCAGAAACTCTACAAGCTAGAAGGAATTGGGGCCCTATTTTCAGCCTCCTCAAGCAAAACAATTATCAGCCAAGAATTTTGTACCCAGTGAAACTAAGCATCATACATGAAGGACACATACAGTTGTTTTCAGACAAACAAATGCTGAGAGAATTCTCCATTACCAAGCCACCACTACAAGAACTGCTAAAAGGAGCTCTAAATCTTGAAACAAATTCTGGAAACACATCAAAATAGAACCTCTTTAAAGCATAAATCACACAGGACCTATAAAATAAAAATACAAGTTAAAAACCAAAACAAATAACAAAAAACCCAAGTACACAGGCAACAAAGAGCATGATGAATGTCACAGTACCTCACATTTCAATACTAACATTGAATGTAAATGGCCTAAATGGTCCACTTAAAAGATACAGAACCTCAGAATGGATAAGAACTCACCAACCAACTATCTGCTGCCTTCAGGAGACTCACCTAACACTTAAGGACTCATATAAACTTAAAATAAAGAGGTGGAAAAAGACATTTCATGCAAATGGACACCAAAAGCGAGCAGGAGTAGCTATTCTTATATCAGACAAAACAAACTTTAAAGCAATAGCAGTTAAAGAGACAAAGAGGAATATTATATAATGGTAAAAGGCCTTGTCCAACAGGAAAATATCACAATCCTAAACATAAATGCATCTAACACTGGAGCTCCCAAATTTATAAAACAATTACTAATGGACCTAAGAAATGAGATAGACAGCAACACAATAATAGTGTGAGACTTCAGTACTCCACTGACAGCACTAGACATGTCATCAAGACAGAAAGTCAACAAAGAAACAATGGATTTAAACTACACTTTGGAACTAATGGACTTAACAGATATATACAGAACATTTCATCCAACAACTGCAGAATACACATTCTATTCAACAGTGCATGAAGCTTTCTCCAAGACAGGCCATATGATAGGCCATAAAATGAACCTCAACAAAGTTAAGAAAATTGAAATTATATCAAGCACTCTCTCAGACCACAGTGGAATAAAACTGGAAATCAACTCCAAAAAGAACCTTCAAAACCATGCAAATACATGGAAATTAAATAACCTGCTCCTGAATGAGCACTGGGTCAAAAACAAAATGAAGATGGAAATTTAAAACTTCTTAGAACTGAATGAAAATAATGACACAACCTATCAAAACCTCTAGGATACAGCAAAGGTGGTGTTAAGAGGAAAGTTTATAGCCCTAAATGCCTACATCAAAAGGACTGAAAAAGCACAAACTGACATTCTAAGGTCACACCTCAAGGAATTAGAGAAACAAGAACAAACCAAACCCAAACCCAAACCCAGCAGAAGAAAGGAAATAACCAAGATCAGAGCAGAAACAAATGAAATTGAAACAACAAAAAACACAAAAGATAAATGAAACAAAAAGCTGGTTCTTTGTAAAGATAAATAAATAGATAGACCATTAGCAGGATTAACCAAGAAAAGAGGAGAGAAAATCCAGATAACCTCAATAAGAAACAAAACAAAAGATATTACAACTGACACCACAGAAATACAAAAGATCATTCAAGGCAGCTATGAACACCTTTATGCACATAAACTAGAAAACCTAGAAGAGAGGGATGAATTCCTGGAAAAATACAACCCTCCTAGCTTAAATCAGGAAGTATTACATACACTGAACAGACCAATAACAAGCAGTGAGGCTGAAATGGTAATTTTAAAATTACCAACAAAAAAAGTGCAGAGCCAGACAGATTCACAGCAGAATTCTACCAGATATTCAAAGAATAATTGCTGCCAATCGTTTTGACACTATTCCCCAAGATAGAGAAACGCAATACCCTCCCTAATTCATTCTATGAAGCCAACATCACCCTAACACCAAAACCAGGAAAGGACATAACCAAAAAAGAAAACTACAGATTGATATCCCTGATGAACATAGATGCTAAAATCCTTAACAAAATACTAGCTAACAGAATCCAACAACATATCAAAAAGATAATCCACCATGATCAAGTGCATTTCATACCAGGGATGCAGTGATGCTTTAACATATGCAAGTCAATAAATGTGATACACCACATAAACAGAATTAAGAACAAAAATCACATGATCATCTCAGTAGATGCAGAAAAGGTATTTGACAAGATCAAACGTTGCTTTATGATTAAAACTCTCAGCAAAATCAGAATACAAGAGACATACCTCAATGTAACAAAAACCATCTATGACAAACCCACAGCCAACATAATATTGAGTGGGAAAAGTTGAAAACACTCCCTCTGAGAACTGGAACAAAATAAGGATGCTCACTCTTACTACTCCTCTTCAACATAGTACTGGAAATCCTAGCCAGAGCAATCAGACAAGAGAAGGAAATGAAGGGCATCCAAATTGGTAAAAAGAGGAAGTCAAACTGTCACTGTTCACTGACAACATAATCATTTACCTTGAAAACCCTAAAGATTCCTCCAGAAAGCTCCTAGAACTGATGAAAGAATTCAGCAAAGTTTCCAGATACAAGATTAATGTACACAAGTCAGTAGCTCTTCTATACACCAACAGTGAACAAGCGGAGAATCAAATCAAGAACTCAACCCTTTTTACAATAGCTGCAAAAAATAACAATAATAATAATAAAATACTTAGGAATATATCTAACCAAGGAGGTGAAAGACCTCTACAAGGAAAACTACAAAACACTGCTAAAAGAAATCATAGATGACACAAACAAATGGAAACACACCCCATGCTCATGAATGGGTGGAATCAATATTGGGAAAATGACCATACTGCCAAAAGCAATCTACAAATTCAGTGCAATCCCCATCAAAATACCACCATCATTCTTCACAGAATTAGAAAAAACAATTCTACAATTCATGTGGAACCAAAAAAGAGTCTGCATAGCCAAAGCAAGACTAAGCAAAAAGAACAAATCTGGAGGCATCACTACCTGATTTCATACTATACTATATGGCCATAGTCACCAAAACAGCATGATACTGGTATAAAAAATAGGTAAATAGACCAATGAAGCAGAATAGAGAACCCAGAAATAAACCCAAATACTTACAGCCAACTGGTCTTTGACAAGGCAAACAAAAACATAAAGTGGGGAAAGGACACCCTATTCAACAAATGGTGCTGGGATAATTGGCTAGTCACATGTAGGAGAATGTAACTGGACTCTAATCCCTCACCTTATGCAAAAATCAACTCAAGATGGATTAAAGACTTAAATCTAAGACCTGAAACTATAAGAATTCTAGAATATAACATTGGAAAATCCCTTCTAGACATCGGCTTAGGCAAAGATTTCATGACCAAGAACCCAAAAGCAAAAGCAATAAAAACAAAGATAAATAGTTGGGACTTAATTAAACTAAAGAGCTTTTGCATGACCAAAGAAACAGAGTAAACAGACAACACACAGAGTGGGAGAAAAATCTTCACAATCAATATATCTGGCAAAGGACTAATATCCAGAACCTACAACGAACTCAAGCAAATCAGCAAGAAAAAAACAAACAATCCCATCAAAAAGTGGGATAAGGACATGAATAGATAATCCGCAAAAGAAGATACACAAATGGCCAACAAACATGAAAAAATTATCAACATCATTAATGATCAGGGAAATGCATCTCAAAACCACAATGCAATAACATTACTCCTGTAAGAATGGCCATAATAAAAAAATAAAAAAACAGTAGATGTTGGCATGGATGCAGTGATCAGGCAGCACTTCTATACTGCTGGTGGGAATGTAAACCAGTACAGCCACTATGGAAAACTGTGGCGATTCCTTAAAGAACTAAAAGTGGAACTACCATTTGATCCAACAATCCCACTACTGGGTATCTACCCAGAAGAAAAGAAGTCATTTATATGATAAATATACTTGAATTCACAATTGCAAAATCATGGAACCAACCCAAATGCCCATCAATCAACGAGTGGATACAGAAACTGTTTTATATATATATACACACACATATATATATACACACATATACATATATATACACACACACACACACACAGACACACACACACACGATATATATATATATACACACACATACACACACACACACAATGGAATACTACACAGCCATAAATGGAAGTGAATTAACAGCATTCACAGCAACCTGAATGAGATTGGAGACTATTATTCTTTTTTTTTTTTTTTTTTTTTTTTTTTTTTGAGACGGAGTCTCACGCTGTTGCCCAGGCTGGAGTGCAGTGGCGCGATCTCGGCTCACTGCAAGCTCCGCCTCCCGGGTTCCCGCCATTCTCCTGCCTCAGCCTCCTGAGTAGCTGGGACTACAGGCGCCCGCCACCGCGCCCGGCTAATTTTTTTTTTTTGTATTTTTAGTAGAGACGGGGTTTCACCGTGGTCTCGATCTCCTGACCTTGTGATCCGCCCGCCTCGGCCTCCCAAAGTGCTGGGATTACAGGCTTGAGCCACCGCGCCCGGCCTGGAGACTATTATTCTAACTGAAGTAACTCAGGAATGGAAAACCAAACATCGTATGTTCTCACTGATATGTGGGAGCTAAGCTATGAGAACGCAAAGCCATAAGAATGATACAATGGACTTTGGGGACTTTAGGGGAAGGGTGGGAAGGGAGTGAGGGTTAAAAGACTACAAATAGGGTGCAGTGTATACTATTATGATGATGGTTGCACCAAAATCTCACAAGTCACCACTAAAGAACTTACTAGTAACTCAGGAATGGAAAACCAAACATCGTATGTTCTCACTGATATGTGGGAGCTAAGCTATGAGAACGCAAAGCCATAAGAATGATACAATGGACTTTGGGGACTTTAGGGGAAGGGTGGGAAGGGAGTGAGGGTTAAAAGACTACAAATAGGGTGCAGTGTATACTATTATGATGGTGGTTGCACCAAAATCTCACAAGTCACCACTAAAGAACTTACTCATGTAACCAAACACCACCTGAACCCCAATAACCTATGGAAAAATTTATTTTTAAATCTAGAACGTAGGCGTCAAAAAGAAAATGGGAAAGTGGAGAGAGAAAAATTATGTTTCAAAAAGTATAGTACACCTGTTGTTAGACTGTAGTCTTGCCTAATGTTTTTTATTTTTATTATTTTCAACAGTTTGGACCAAATTCTAATTTTTCTTGGCTACAAGTCTTCAAAATAATGTTTTCTCTTTTTTTCCTTCTTTTTTTCCCCATTTTTCCTAATTTGGAGTCACTGAAAACTAAGCTGTGCTTTCATAAAAGCCCTGCCAACTGAAGCTGGAATTCATGTCCTTTGTAGGGACATGGATGAAGCTGGAAACCACCATTCTCAGCAAACTATCGCAAGGACAAAAAACCAAACACTGCTTGTTCTCAGTCATAGGTGGGAACTGAACAATGAGAACACCTGGACACAGGAAGGGGAACATCACACACCAGGGCCTGTTGTGGAGTGGGTGGGAGGCAGGGAGGGATAACATTAGGAGATATACCTAATGTAAATGACGAGTTAATGGGTGCAGCACACCAACGTGGCACATGCATACATATGTAACAAACCTGCACGTTGTGCACATGTACCCTAGAACTTAAAGTGTAATTTAAAAAAAAAGAAAAAAATAAGAAAAGGGGGAAATGTGAAAGGAATATAAATATTGGGGCCTCAAATCTAAAGGGAAAAGTCAAGCTGGGAACTGCTTAGGGCAAACCTGCCTTCTATTCTATTCAAAGTCACCCCTTTGCTCACTGAGATAAATGCATATCTGATTGCCTCCTTTGGAGAGGCTAATCAGAAACTCAAAAGAATGCAACCATTTCTCTCTTATCTACCTATGACCTAGAAGCCCCCTACCTGCTTCGAGTCATCCCACCTTTGCCTTTCCAGACCCAACCAATGTTCATCTTTCATATGTTGATTGATGTCTCATGTTTTCCTAAAATGTACAAAACCAAACTGTGCTCTGACCACCTTTGGTACATGTCATCAGGACCTCCTGAGGCTGTGTCATGGGTGCATGTCCTCAACCTTGACAGAATAAACTTTCTAAATTAACTGAAACCTCTCTCAGATATCCAGGGTTCACAATATTTAAAATGTATTGGAAGACTTGTCAGTTAGAGGAATCTCACTGTGAAAACTTTTATAAATCAACTAATCACTTAAACTTCTTCATCTAGAAGATATTTTTCCCATATCAAGTGATCTCGGCACTGTATTTGAGTGACCATTACAGAAGATACCCTTCTAAAATTTAAAATGCATCCCTATATCCAAAATAATACAATATTTGGCCCCAAGACAGCAATACTCTGCGCCATGTAACAACACTCCTATGAAAGGAGGTCCTAACACTTAAGTAGCAGGGCAAGATTTGGAATTCAAAGCAGGCATTGACAAATGTAAAAATTATTTAGAAATTGATCTGCAAAGAAGGGCATCATTCCATGAGAATGGTATATTTCCACCCAGATCTATTTTAAACAATGCAGATTGGCATTATCTGACATTCCAATTGGCACCACCCCATTGTTGACCAAACAACCTGTTGTTTTTCGTTGTTATCATCATTTCTCATTATCCTGCTCATCAGAACTGTGACACTAGGAAGCATAAGGCTTTATTACAAAGGCAAGTGTCCTTATTCATCAGAACTTTTTTGCAGGTCCAGCCCAAAGCTTACTGGTGCATTATACATTATTGCACAGTATCCTGAAGCTTGAATAATCATTCTTGGGATTTTGAGGAGCATGTTGCTGAATAAGGGTATGCACTTCACTGTGAAAAGTACCAGACTGACAATTGTCCAAGAAAATGTGCTGAAATCAACTAATCAACTATTTACTTCCTGAAGGAAGTTGATTTCACTACTTCAACTTAGATCCTTTGCTTGTCAATGAATCTATCAAACTTTAGATCTGAATTAAAATTGAATAATTTGAAAACATTCCTATCGAAATTACTCTGCCTATACTGAGCCTTTCTCTGAGAGAGCTCCCCTGGAAACTCCCAGGAAAATGAAGGGGTTCCAGGAGCCCTTTCTTTGTCATTCATTAAGATAATTACACGTGTGTATTTACTTAATATCTACATTTCCTCACTAGACTCTAATCTCCCTTTGTGCATAAGATCAGCCTTGTGGGCACTCAATGCATGTTTGTTGAATGAAAGTGAAAAGCTCAACAGATGTACCTTGACTCAGAGCTAAGCTTTTCTTGATAATAAATGATTCAGGAGGGGGTTTCCTAACCATTCTCTAGAAAACCAAATTTCTTCTGAGCAGAGGCCACTTCTTATTCATCCTTGAAGTCAAAACATTTATGGCAGTAACTAGCACATATTAGGTACTCAAAACTTGTTTGCCCACCTTGTTAACTCTCACATAGCTCAAAAGTCACTTTCTCAGCAAGGCTTTGTCATAGCCCCCAGAAGACAGCAGGTAGCCCTATTATGTACTGTCATACTCCTTACACACTTTCTTCAAGGACTATTTGTAATTACACGTGTGTATTTACTTAATATCTACATTTCCTCACTAGACTCTAATCTCCCTTTGTGCATAAGATCAGCCTTGTGGGCACTCAATACATGTTTGTTGAATGAAAGTGAAAAGCTCAACAGATGTACCTTGACTCAGAGCTAAGCTCTTCTTTTGTCGATACCTTCCTGAATAAGATCCATACTTTCCCCCATAAGATTTGATAGCTTATCATGGCCACATCACTTGGTTAGTTTGATTTCTTCTTTGTAATTTGTTTAAAGCACCTTGTACTTTCCAGATAGATGCCTACTGAAAATGAACTGATATTTCTTGACTGTAAATGTCTGCAATTTTAAGCCAGATGCAGAGATACAGAAGAGAAATCAATAGAAATTGACACCTGGTTGACCTGCCGACTCCTTTTTTTGCCTTTATTCACAATAGACAAGCAGTATTTCAGAAATGATAGATGAGTTCCTGAAATACAAACTTCATAAATTGGAATTAAAAAAAAAACTTGTACATGAGTGTTCATAGCAACTTTATTTACAATAGCAAAAAGGGGGAAACAATCTAAATGTCCATCAATGGATGAATGGATAAACAAAATGTAGCTTATCCATACAGTAGAATATTATTCACTTATAAAATGTAACGAAGCACTGATATATGCTACAACATGGATGAACCTTGAAAACATTATGCTAAGTGAAATAAGTCAGACACAAAGGGTCACGTATTGTTCGATTGTATCTATATGAAATGCCTAAAATAGGCAAATACATGGAGACAGAAAGCGTATTTGTGGTTGCCAGGAGCTGGGGGTAGGCAGAAACAGGGATATGAATGTGGGGTTTCCATTTTCTGAATTGTACACTTTAAAATGGCTACAGTCACAAGTTTTATCACTGTGTATATGTATTTTACCTCAGTTTTTTAAAAAGCTAAATATAAAACTGGAATCAAAATTCACAGGCTCAAAAAAGAAAAACCCACAAAGAAAAAAAAAATCAGCAACCTTTATAGAAGGAAACTATTAGCCCAGGATTATCAATTCACATTTTCACATACTGGGTTTTGTTACTACTACTGCTACTATTACTACTACTACTGTAACTGCCTGATGGGTTCACCTTGCCAGTTGCCTAGAGAGAGCTGATTTATCAAGACAGGGGAATTGCAGTGAAGAAAGAGTAATTCACGCAGAACCAGCTGTGCGGGAAACTGGAGTTTTCTTATTACTCAAATCAGTCTTCCTGAGCATTCCGGGATCAGAGTTTTTAAGGATAATTTGGTGGGTAGGGGCTCAAGAAGTTGGGAGTGCTGATTGGTCAGGTTGGAGGTGGAATCATAGGGGAGTCAAAGTGAGTTTTTCTTGCTGTTTTTCTTGAGTTTTTTTGTTCCGGGGTGGAGTGGCAGAACTCATTGAGCCAGATAAAAGGTCCAGGTGGCGTCAGCTGATCCATCGAGTGCAGAGTCTGCAAAATATCTCACGCAGCGATCTTAGTTTTTACAAAATGATGTTATCCCCAGGAACAATTTGGGGAGGTTCAGAGACTTGCAGCCAGAGGCTGCATGGCCCCTAAACTGTAATTTCTAATCTTGTAGCTAATTTGTTAGTCCTACAAAGTCAGACTATCCCCAGGCAGGAAGGGGGTTTGTTTGGGGAAGGGCTGTTATCTTCCTTTTTCAAAGCTAAACCATAAACTAAGTTCCTCCCAAAGTTCCGCCTACACCCAGGAATGAACAAGTACAGCTCTGGAGGTTAGAAGCAAGATGGAGCCAGTTAGGTCAGATCTCTTTCACTGTCTCAGTTATAATTTTTGCAAAGGCAGTTTCACTACTACTATTGCCACACTGCCACTTGTACGCAACCAACACTAAGTTTCCCAAACAATTCAAGGAAAAAATTAGCGAGATTAACTTGAGACTTGAAAGATCAATTCCTGTGTTTCAATTAATTCTTCTAGATTTAAGAAGATAAAAAATTAAAATGGAAGATTTATAAAGGAATACATTTCCCTAAATATTTTCTTTGGTATTTCTAAGCACACCAGTCATAAGACAGAGAAGTCGCTCTGTGAGCCTGAGCAAGTCATTACCCACTCTGGCCCTCAGCTCTTTCGTCTCTAAAATGAAAGGGTTAGATAAGGGTCTGAGTCAAGGTACGTCTGTTGAGCTTTTCACTTTCATTCAACATTTCTAAGAAAACCTCCTAAGAATTAAGAAAAAGAAATTGCGTTTTTGCATGGCAACAATTCAGGGGTTTTTCAGGCTACCCAATTAACTGGCTCCAACCATTTCTAATAAAGGAGACTTAGACCAAAAAAAGCAAACTTGATGAGGGATATGCCCCTACAGGCCAGGCTGGTAATTAAATGAGTGAGGGAGGCTAGTTGGTGACAATAGCGAGTTGAAGAGCTAATGTCTCATAACAATGGGGCAGCCTCTTTTCAACTCCATTCGATGATTGCTACAAGGAAATGAAGGAAATCCACTGGGCCCACTGATGCAAGAGCTTTATTTTTCAGGAAAAAAGAGAAAATCAGATTTTACAATGAAATCTCCGCATTTTGAAATCTTTGCATACAGTTCGAATTTTTCCCAAAACATTGTGCAGACCAAACTAAAAATTTCTACCAGGCTCTATATGGCCCAGGATCACCAATTTTCAACCTCTGATTATAATATTTATTAACATACTTAGCTGGCATTGCTGATGGCAAAGCCACTGTGTGCACTGAAGGCTTCTCCAATACCCCTCCATGAGACACAGTATAATACAGCTTAACTCAACTCATTTGCTAATTTATTTATTCAGCACGTATTTATTGAACACTTACTATGCTCCAGACACTACCAATTATGTCAGCCAGATAAAGGTGAATAAAAACTGTCCTGCCCTCATAGCATTTATGGTCTGGTGGGTTAGACAAATCTTAATCAAATGATCAAAGTAATAGGTGGCTCATTATAAACTGTGCAAAGTGCTGTCAAGGAAAGGGATCCAGGGCTAGGAACATATTATATAACAAGTGGGGGTAGGAGGTCTAGTATGATCTAAATTAGGGCATCAAGGAAGACTTCCCTGAGCAAGTGGTATGTATTCTGAGATTCAAACCATGAGTAGAAGTTAACTGGGCAGAGAAGTGGTGAGAGGGGATAATTCTGGGCAATCTGAAGCTGCGGAAGTCCTGTTGGAAGAGTGGGTTTTGTGGGGAAGAAGGAACAGAGAGAAGATCTGAGTGGCTGCAGCCTAAAGAAGGGAATGGAGAAAAGCGGGGAGGGGTTAGGCCAAAGAGGACAGGAATGACCAGCCCTTGTAGGGCCTACAAGGCCAGATGAACACTATGTCTTTTGTTCTACGAGCAATGGAAAACCATTCAAGTTGCTTAAGAAGACAATAACATTATCCTATTTAAGCCTATTTAAGTTCACACTGGCTCTGAGTGGAAGATGCATTGAAGTAGAGGGCAGCTTGGGCTCAGATTCAGGTTAAGTTCATGATAGAGGTCAGCGTGGGAGTTGTTGGTAACTAGGACTTGGGTGAAGAAATGAATGAGTTTAAGAAATATTTTAACAAGTAAAATCAATAAGAAATTAATGGATTTGATATGAAGAATTAAGAGAGAGGTGGTGGTTGAGACTGTTTTTCCACCTTCTGGAGTGCATACATGGATGGCCGGTGGTGCCACTTACCACAGAGGAAGTGTTGGAGGGAAGAGATCATGAATTCAGTTTTGCACATGCTGAGTTTGAGCTACTTTGGGGACTGTCAAGTGAACATGTTAAACAGACAGTTGGGTTTACAGGTCTGCTGCTCAGCAGAGAGGCATCTAGACTGGAGCTAGAAATGTACGCACCATTAGCATATAGATAAAAACAGAAGTTATGAGTATCTAGGGGGTCACTTAAGGAAAGAGCATAGAGTAAAAACAAAAGAAGGTCTAACATCTCCAATATGTAGTGGCCTAGTAGAGGTGGATGTGCTTGAAAAGAAGACTGAGCATGAGTAGTCAATGAGGTAATGAGAAAAATACAAGAAGCAGGTCACAGAATCCAGGAAAGGAGAGCATTCTAAAGAGGGGGAGTGGCTGACGGGGTTGGACACACCTGATACTGCAGGTAAGCTGAGACTAGAAGAATAACCATTAACTCTAGCAACATGGAAGGCCCTGGTAACATAATGAGCACAATTTTCTTGCAGTGAAGGAGTTAAGAGCCAGATTGGAGGGAGCTGAGTAGATAAGAAATGAAAAGATAATGGCATTGAGAATGTGCAAGTTTTTCTAGAAGTTTGATGTTGAAAAGCCGGCACAAGAGAGATGGAGCAGCAGCAGGAAAAGTGTGGAGTTGAGGAGCAGGGCTTTTGACTTTGGTTGGGTTTTGTTTCCTAAGGAATTCCATGTTGAGCACAGCAGAATGTTCCACTCTGGGTTCTGTCCATTTGACCTCTTACCCACAGCTCAGCTATCAGGAATGCAATCCTGATCAGCACCCACACCTACTTCACACAAAGTCTGGCTCACGTTCAAAATACAGCAGTGTGAAAGAAAAGGGAAAACAGTTGTTTCTGTTCTGCCATCCCTTTCGCCTCTGAACTCCCTATTTTTTAAAAATTTTTGTTCATGTTACCTATCCCCTCCTTTCTATCCCAGCCAACCTAATACATGCCCTCATTAATTCTTCCCTGGACTATTATAGTAGCCTCCTCAAACATTATTGTGTCTTCAGTCTTGCAGCTCATCACTGCCAGAGTCATCTTTGTGAAAGGCAGCTCCGATTCCATTGCTTTCACCAAAAAACTTTAGTGGTTCCCTATTGCCCATAAAATAGACAAAATTTGTAACCTGGCTCATATTCTGGCCCACAGTCCGTCCTGCCTTCCTACTTGATATACTCCTTTCCATACACCCTATGGTCTGGCCAAATTCTATTTGTAATTCCCTCACTGTGCCCTACATTTTGCCTCTCCACACCTTTACTCAGGCTGCTTCTTATTATCATACCTTTCCCTCATCTCTGCTATTGAAATCTTATCCATCTTTGGCTTAACCTAGCTGCCACCTCAAACAAGACACCTTCCCCGCTACTCACCCTCCATTTCAAACCTAGCTACTCCCTCTTTCCATTGAACAGTCCTAAGCGGTAGTGTGGAAGAGCACACTCACAGACACAGGACAGTGGGGATTTATACAGCGTTACCTGGTATTGTAAGCTTTTTGTATATTTTTCAAATCCTTTACTGAGTGCACTGAACTTCTGGAAGACTGAAACATGTCGAATTAATTTTTGGATCTACTGTGTTACCCAGCCAGGACCCAGCACAGGGCAGGCCCTCAGCAAATGTTTATTCACTGATGGATTAACGGAAGGAAAGAAAGAAGGAGGGCAGTGGAATAAGGGAGAAAAGAAGAAATCCTAACATCAGGTCCTCAAGGCAAGGAGCAAACAGAAAAGTACATTAAAAATCCTCATGTGTGGACTGGCACTTTGGGAGGCCGAAGTGGGTGGATCTCCTGAGATCAGGTGCTTGAGACCAGCCTGGCCAACATGACAAAACATCATTTGTACTAAAAATACAAAAAATTAGCCGGATGTGGTGGTGGGCGCCCGTAATCCCAGCTACTCCGGAGGCTGAGGCAGGAGAATCGCTTGAACCCGGGAGGCAGAGGTTGCAGTGAGCTGAGATTGCACCATTGCACTCCAGCCTGGGTGACAGAGTGAAACGCCATCTCAAAATAAATAAATAAATAAATCCTCACGTGGAAATTCATTAAATCCATGGCAAACCCTCTCACTTCTGAAACCCTCTCCAGGCTCTCTTAGTAAATTTCTCCAAATATTTACAGTGTCCACCATACAATAAGATATCTCTCAGGCAGATTTAATAAAGGTGATCCCACTCTTCTGGCTACAGTTAACAGCAAGTAACTGAAATGCAAAGATTTTTCTAGACAGAAGAGACATCCTGAGAAATGAGCTCTGAGCCTCTGTCAAGCTCTATAAAGTCACTCAGTTTAAACGCTTTCTCCCCACAGCTTCTATACTCCCCCAGGCTAGGGTCTTGAGTCCTCTCATTGGCGTTGGGACAACAGCCTTGCAACTGCTTTATTTGTGTCTGGTATCCCTTCCCACCAAATCCGTCCTTTACTTAGTATATAATTAATCTTTCTTTTTAACAAGTCATTTCCACTTCCCAGCCACCAGAATGGCAAAAATTGAAAAAAATGACAATACCGACTATTGACAAGGCTGTGGAGCAAACACAGCTCTCCCCCATTGTTGGTGGGAGTCTAAATTGACGGAACCATTTTGGAGAACTATTTGGCAGTAATTACTAAATCTAAACCTGTGCCTACCCTATGAACCAATGACCTCAATCCTAAGTATATGCCCAAGAGAACCGAGTGCACGTGTTCACCAAAAGACGTGTGCAAAAATGCTCACAGACTTGTTATTCATAATAGTCCACAACTGGAAACAACCCACATTTTCATTAATAGGAGACTGGATAAACAAATTGTAGTATATTCCTTCAATAGAATATCACTCAACAATAAAAAGGAACAAATTACTTCTCTCAAAAAATTTAAGCTGAGTGAAAGAAGCCAATCATAAAAGAATACATGCTGTATGATTCAATTTATATGAAGTTCAAAAACAGTTCAATAATGCCTCAACAGTGGTTAAGAGGTAAGGACAGGGCAATTATTGACTGGGAAACTTCATAAGGGGCCCTTCTTGGGTGATGAAAATATTCCATATGTGGGTGATGGTTACATGGGTGTACATGTGTTAAAATTCATCAAACTGTACACTTAGAATTGTCCATCTTATTTTATGTAATGATACCTCCACTAAAAATAAACAATGTAGTATTAGGCAGAATTTTTTTTAATCATTTCAACCTTTCTTTTTCCTATTTCTGAATTCCACCTAGTTTCCAGACTTCTGCCTGGCTGTCAGGGTCCTCCATCACCTGTTCTTTTTTTTTTTTTTTTTTTTTTTTTTTTCAGACGGAGTCTCACTCTGTCGCCCAGGCTGGAGTGCAGTGGTGCAATCTCAGCTCACTGCAACCTCTGCTTCCCAGGTTCAAGTGA